>NW_024055498.1:1536796-1729385 GCF_902713615.1 Scyliorhinus canicula
TCCCAGAGCTTTATCCAACTCCTCCTGAAAACATACAATACTTTGGAGTCAACGTCGTTCTGTGGTAGAGAATTCAAACAGGTTCACAAACTCCCAGGGTGAAGATATTATCCTCATCTCAGTATGAAATGGTTTACCCGTTCCTTAGATGTGACCCTGGTTTACTCCTCCCCGCCATCGGACACATCCTTTCTGCATTCTTCCCTGTCCCGTCCTTTTACAATTTGATAGGTTTATAATGAGGGGGAAATTAATATTTCATAAATTAGTGTCTTCTGATTTCTGACCCTCCTGCCAGTGAATCAACTTTATTCCTAATTAATCAAACAAAGCCATTCATAATTTTGACCATTTTTACCACGCCTCCCAAAAACTGCTCGGTTCGAAGGAAAACAATCCGAGCTTCCAACCAATGTGACCGTGCAGCTCATGCAGTGTGAAGACCCAGTTGTATATGTTTCTGCCTTGCTTGTGTTCAGATGCTATTTTGGAATTACTGACATTTTATATGGAGCCAGTGGAATTACCGCTCACTATTACCATCGTGTCCCGAATTAGACACAAGACGGGGGCAGCATGGTCATGCAGTTGTTCGCACTGCTGCCTCACGGTGCCGAGGTACCAGGTTCGATCCCGACTCTCGGTCCCTGACTGCGTGAAGTTTGCACATCCTCCCCGTGTCTGCGTGGGTTTCACCCCCAAAACCCGAAGATGTACAGGGTAGGTGGATTGGCTGCGCTAAATTGCCCCTTGATTTGGAAAAAATTAATTGGGTACTCTAAATTTATAACAAGAATAAGACACAAGACGAAGAAAAGACTAGCCTCTGAAAATTAAATTGACCCATGTAAGGCTGCACCCAGAATAAGAACTTTAGATACACTGAGCAATATTTCAGAATGTAATGTCAACATGCAAACCATGATAGGTTAACAGTCTTGTCTCAGTGGAATCAATATCACTTCTCATAACAGATACCTGAGCCCATGACCCAGATGTGATCCAATGCACGAGTATTTTATGTTTCAGTTGTTCCATCTTTTAGATGTGATGATATTACAGTCCTAGGGGTGCTTCGCAATATATTACTGGACTGGTAATCTGGAGGCATAAACTATAAATCCAGAGACTCGAATACAAATTCCACCAGGGCATATTGCAATGATGTGAGCAGCTTTGGTCTCCTCACCTCAGGATAGATATTTTGGAGGCAGTCCAGAGAAGGTTCATTAGGTTAATCTCGGGTGTGGATGGATTTTCATCGGTAGCTGGAATTTCACAGCACAAAAAGAGGTTCTTCAGCACATCGCTACTGCGCCTGTCATCAAATAGAGAGGAATCCGGCCGTGGAAAGTCTTGAAACACAGACCTCTCGGTTTGCAGTGAAAAACGTTGACCAATTGCACCACAGAGACTGACATGAGGAGAGTCTAAGTTGGGAAGACCTACACGCATTGGTGTTTTGAAGAATGAGAGGCGAACTTACTGAGATATGTAGTATTTTCAAGGAGCTTGACAGTGTGGATGCTCGAGGTTGTTTCTGCTTGTGGGAGAGTCTGGGGCCGTAGGGCACCATCTCAGATTAAGGTGTCGCTCATTTCAGACGTGGATGAAGAGGAATTTCGTCTCTCAGAGGGGAGTGATTCTATGGTGCAGAGAATTGGAGAGGCCGGGTCAATAAATATGTCCAAGACTGTGACAGACAGATTTTTCATTAGTCAGGGAATCAAGGATTATGGGGATAAGGCGGAAAAGTAGAGTTGAGGATTTATTAGATCAGCCACGATCTCATTGAATGGCAGATCATATTCCATGGGCCGAATGGCCAACTTCTGCTCCTACATCTTATAGTTTGAAAATGAAAATCGCTTATTGTCACGACTAGGCTTCAATGAAGTTACTGTGAAAAGCCCCTAGTCGCCACACTCCGACACCTGGCCGGGGAGGCTGGTACGGGAATTGAACCATGCTGCTGGCCTGTTTGGTCTGCTTTAAAAAGCAGCGAATTAGCCCAGTGAGCTAAACCAGCCGCTGGTTTTATGGCAGCTGGGGGACTTTCAATTGAATGAATTAATAAATCAGAAATAAAATTGTTGCGTCATTCATAATACTCATGAAGCTAGCAAAATTTTCCAAAGGCCAGCAGGTTCACCAATATCCTTCAGGAGAAGAAATCTTCCCTGCTTACCCTATCTCTGATATTGCCGAGCAGGCCAATCAGTTCAAGGTCTGCTGCCACAGAAAGTCAGATGTGAATTCAACCGGGATGGTGCAGGCGGGAGGGATTCAGATTTCTGGATAACTGGGGCTCTTTCTGGGGAAGGTGGGACCCTCGATAGACAGGATGGTCTACATCTGAACCTAGGGGGGGGAGATTTGTTAGTACACTTTGGGGGGGTTTAAACTAATTCAGCAGGGGCATGGGAATCTGGATTGTAGTTTTGGGGTACGGGTGATTGAGAGTAGAGAGGTCAGGAGCACAGATTTGACTTCGCAGGAGGGCGCCAGTGTTCAGGTCGGTGGTTTGAAGTGTGTCTATTTCAATGCCAGGAGTATACGAAATAAGGTAGGGGAACTGGCAGCATGGGTTGGTACCTGGGACTTCGATGCTGTGGCCATTTCAGAGACATGGATAGAGCAGGGACAGGAATGGTTGTTGCAGGTTCCGGGGTTTAGGTATTTAGTAAGGTCAGAGAAGGGGCAAAAGAGGGGGAGGTGTGGCGCTGCTGGTCAAGGACAGTATTACGGTGGCAGAAAGGATGCAAGATGGGGACTCTTCTTCCGATGTAGTATGGGCTGAGGTTAGAAACAGGAAAGGAGAGGTCACACTGCTGGGAGTTTTCTATAGGCCACCTAATAGTTCTAGAGATGTAGAGGAAAGGATGGCGAAGATGATTCTGGAAAAGAGCGAAAGTAACAGGGTAGTTGTTATGGGAGACTTTAACTTTCCTAATATTGACTGGAAAAGATATAGTTCGAGTACATTGGATGGGTCGTTCTTTGTACAATGTGTGCAGGAGGGTTTTCTGACACAATATGTTGACAGGCCAACAAAAGGTGAGGCCACTTTGGATTTGATTTTGGGTAATGAACCAGGCCAGGTGTTAGATCTGGAGGTAGGTGAACACTTTGGAGACAGTGACCACAATTCGGTGACCTTTACATTAGTGATGGAAAGGGATAAGTATACCCCGCAGGGCAAGAGTTATAGCTGGGGGAAGGGCAATTATGATGCCATTAGACATGACTTAGGATGTGTAGGTTGGAGAAGTAGGGTGCAAGGGTTGGGCACACTGCATATGTGGAACTTGTTCAAGGAACAGCTATTGCGTGTTCTTGATCAGTACGTACCAGTCAGACAGGGAGGAAAGGGTAGAGCGAGGGAACCGTGGTTTACCAAAGAAGTGGAATCTCTTGTTAAGAGGAAAAAGGAAGCCTATGTGAAGATGAGGCGTGAAGTTTCAGTTGGGGCGCTTGATAGTTACAGGGAAGCGAGGAAGGATCTAAAGAGAGAGCTAAGACGAGCAAGGAGGGGACATGAGAAGTCTTTGGCAGGTAGGATCAAGGAAAACCCAAAAGCTTTCTATAGGTATGTCAAGAATAAAAGAATGACTAGGGTAAGAGTAGGGCCAGTCAAGGACAGTGGTGGGAAGTTGTGTGTGGAGGCTGAGGAGATAAGCGAGATACTAAATGAATACTTTTCGTCAGTATTCACTCAGGAGAAGATAATATTGTGGAGGAGAATGCTGAGACCCAGGCTAATAGAATAGATGGCATTGAGGTGCGTAGGGAAGACGTGTTGGCAATTCTGGACAAGGTGAAAATAGATAAGTCCCCGGGGCCTGGTGGGATTTATCCTAGGATTCTCTGGGAAGCCAGGGAAGAGATTGCTGAGCCCTTGGCTTTGATTTTTAGGTCATCATTGGCTACAGGAATAGTGCCAGAGGACTGGAGGATAGCAAATGTGGTCCCTTTGTTCAAGAAGGGGAGTAGAGATAACCCCGGTAACTATAGGCCGGTGAGCCTAACGTCTGTGTTGGGTAAAGTCTTGGAGAGGATTATAAAAGATACGATTTATAATCATCTAGATAGGAATAATATGATTAGGGATAGTCACCATGGTGTTGTGAAGGGTAGGTCATGCCTCATAAACCTTATCGAGTTCTTTGAGAAGGTGACTGAACAGGTGGATGAGGGTAGAGCAGTTGATGTGGTGCATATGGATTTCAGTAAAGCGTTTGATAAGGTTCCCCACGGTCGGCTATTGCAGAAAATACGGAGGCTGGGGATTGAGGGTGATTTAGAGATGTGGATCAGAAATTTGCTAGTTGAAAGAAGACAGAGAGTGGTGGTTAATGGGAAATGTTCAGAATGGAGTTCAGTTATGACTGGCGTACCACAAGGATCTGTTCTGGGGCCGTTGCTGTTTGTCATTTTTATAAATGACCTAGAGGAGGGCGCAGAAGGATGGGTGAGTAAATTTGCAGACGACACTAAAGTCGGTGGAGTTGTAGACAGTGCGGAAGGATGTTGCAGGTTACAGAGGGACATAGATAAGCTGCAGAGCTGGGCTGAGAGGTGGCAAATGGAGTTTGATGTGGAGAAGTGTGAGGTGATTCACTTTGGAAAGAATAACAGGAATGAGGAATATTTGGCTAATGGTAAAATTCTTGGTAGTGTGGATGAGCAGAGGGATCTCGGTGTCCATGTACATAGATCCCTGAAAGTTGCCACCCAGGTTGATAGGGTTATGAAGAAGGCCTATGGTGTGATGGCCTTTATTGGTAGAGGGATTGAGTTCCGGAGCCATGAGGTCATGTTGCAGTTGTACAAAACTCTCGTACGGCCGCATTTGGAGTATTGCGTACAGTTCTGGTCGCCTCATTTTCGGAAGGACGTGGAAGCTTTGGAACGGGTGCAGAGGAGATTTACAAGGATGTTGCCTGGTATGGCTGATGGACTTGAGGTTGTTTTCGTTAGAGAGAAGAAGGTTAAGAGGTGACTTAATAGAGGCATACAAAATGATCAGAGGGTTAGATTGGGTGGACAGCGAGAGCCTTCTCCCGCGGATGGAGGTGGCTAGCACGAGGGGACATAGCCTTAAATTGAGGGGTAATAGGTATAGGACAGAGGTCAGAGGTGGGTTTTTTACGCAAAGAGTGGTGAGGCCGTGGAATGCCCTACCTGCAACAGTAGTGAACTCGCCAACATTGAGGGCATTTAAAAGTTTACTGGATAAGCACATGGATGATAAGGGCAGTGTGTAGGTTAGATGGCCTTTAGTTTTTTCCATGTTGGTGCAACATCAAGGGCCGAAGGGCCTGTACTGCGCTGTATAGTTCTATGTTCTATGTTCTAAGTGCACCTTATCTAAAAGGTGGTTCACATCCGGCTTCTCAGGATGGACAGTTAATGCTGACTTTGCCAGTGAGGGCTATATTCCGAGAATGAATGTTAAAAACTGTGCAAAGTGCTGCAGATTCCGGAAATGTAAAACAAAAACAAAACAAAAGGCTGCTCAGCAGGTCAGTGAGCAGAGAGAGGAACAGATTCACATTTCAGGCATAATTGTAAAGAGTAGAGCTGCTTTTCCCAGTATCTTGGACCAACATCCGTTCTTGAACTAAAATCACAGATTAGCTGGTCACTTATCACATCTCAGTTTGTGGGAGCTTGCTGTGCGCAAATTCTCCGCTCTGTTTCCGACATTACAGCAGTGACTAAATTCAACTAAAATACATCAGTGAGTTTTAAGGGCGTTGGGGTGACCTGAAGTCGGGTAAAGCGTTTTACAAAAGCAAGCTCTTTTCAAACGTTTACATTTTAAAATGCAGGTTGCAATATGTTGAAAGATCTGAGATTAACGTGACTATGGGTCACTCCTCTGCCAGATGTTTTAATTTATCTCCTTTAAATCGGTTAATGTTTCAATTAAATTAATATTCAGTGGAATAACAGCCTGGTTAAAGATGATTTATTAATTGAGGCATCAGAACTTTCAGAATTAATACTTAATTTAAATTTATTTTTTCATTTCAATTAAGTAACATCTGTTCTAATGGATGTTTCTATACGTTTCAACCAACTGTCAATATTCTTAAAATAAACCGCTATTTTAAGTTGAACCTAATCAATAAATGACTGTTTATCTCGTTTTGTTGATGCAAACAGTTCATTGTAACCAGTGAGGCGTTTATGTAAATAAACACAGAAATAGAAGTCTCAGATTAGATTATACACTGACAAAAGCACAACAACTATTTCCCCACCGACACAGCACAGAAATAGAGGCAAAGACGCAAATAGATCAACGGATTCCAGTAATGATTGTTTTTGACATTTGATTCTTCATCAGTTATATGAGAAAAAGGTCATCATGATATCCATGTTCAGAATTAGGAAAGATTCCCTCTAATCTCGAAATATAGTTACATGCAAAATATGTTCATAAAGTTTTCCAGTTCTCCTGCATCTGATACCTGTCCCTTTTTCCTATCTGGTTCTGTCTCATGTCTCTCCACAATGGGTCATTGCCTTTAATCGACAACATGACAATTGACAACTGTGTGGAGTCTGCACATCCTCCCAGTGTGTGCGTGGGTTTCCTCCGGGTGCTCCGGTTTCCTCCCACAGTCCAAAGATGTGCGGGTTAGGTGGATTGGCCATGCTAAATTGCCCGTAGTGTCCTAAAAAGTAAGGTTAAGGGGGGGGGGTTGTTGGGTTACGGGTATAGGGTGGATACGTGGGTTTGAGTAGGGTGATCATTGCTCGGCACAACATCGAGGGCCGAAGGGCCTGTTCTGTGCTGTACTGTTCTATGTTCTACGTTCTATGAAGTCAACATGTGCCGAATATAATCTCTCAGCGCAATCTCACCCCATTGGCTTCCAACTAAATGGATCGAATCCAATTAATTGGAATACATAGAGGGAGTTTTACTCTAAAATGTGATTGGAGCATTCAATTACCCTGTAGTGTTTAATGAGAACTGTGGAGAAACATTTACCGTGTGTCTACCCTGAGCTGAAGAGGGTGGTGAGGATTTGATGTGGCAGTGCCGAAGGATCTTTCCCTCTTTCTAACCAGGCTAACAGAGATAGATAGTTTCTTGATTAATAAGGGATCAAGGGTTATGGCACGAAGGCAGGAGATAGACTTTTCGAAACATAATAGTCGTGATTGAATGTGGAGCGAACTCGATTGGCCTAATCGTCGAATTCTGCTCCTGTGTCTTATAGTTTTATGGTAAGAAGACAATCTATGGACTATCTTAGAATAGATAGGTACCTGATTGCCATCGCAGATATGGTGGGTGAAGGGCATCTTTCTGTATTGTAAACCTCTAACTCTCCATGACTCTATGACAAGGTCTAAAACGATTTTCACTCACATAGGGTGGAGATTAACCGAAACTAATCTAATAATATTTTTATTACAAGTAAGCTGACATTAACACTGCAATGAAGTCACTGTGAAAAGATCCCAGTTGCCACATTCCGCCGCCTGTTTGGGTATACAGACGGAGAATTCAGAATGTTCAAATTACCGAACAGCACATCTTTCGGGACTTGTGGGAGGGAGCCGGAGCACCCAATGGAAACCCACGAAGACATGGGGCGAACGTGCCGACTCCGCATAGACTGGGACTCTGGCGCTGTGAAGCAATTGTGCTACTGAGATTGGATCTAGTGCAGTGATTACTGATGCAAGTTCAAGACTAACGTAAACCGAGACAGGTTCTCGTGCAGACGAGATTACCCTTAAATGATATAGGATATAAAGCAGTGATTATTGATTCAGGGTCTGGAATATTATAAACTGAGGCATGCTCTATTGCAGTCATTCCTGCTGCAGGGTCTGGATTAATATATGTGTCAAGACTTATTAGGTCAGATGATTAAAAACTTGGTTATTTGGGATGATTGTATTAAGGGAATTGAGGTAAAGAGGAGTAGGGAATGAATACCAGAGCTTAGGGCCGAGACGCATGAAGACATCGCAAAGCGAAACAATTAATTCTGAACATAACTTAACGTCTTGATAAATTACAGTTGCAAAACCCAAGAACAATATTTTATATGCACACCTATGCGAACGGCCAATTCCTTTTTGAAGTGAAGTCACTTGCTCTTCTTAACCAGATGAGAGTTCTATGATTGGGCGGACATTTATCCTGTGGGTGCCAATCTGGTGATTCTGTGAGAGCACTGTTCTGTCTAACACTGCCAGTATATTAGGCGTTTAGTGAATATAAAACGAGGCAGGAAAAGAATCCTCACCATGAAACAACTTTCCAATGGATAGAGTGTAATACAAGAGTAAATTCATCGTTTTGAACAAAACAGAGATTTCCATTAACTTTTGGAAATTGCAGTGCAGCGATGTTCACATGTAGACCTGTCCCTCAAGCCCAGTTCATTACTGGGACGGTGGTAAAATATTAAACTCAATATTACCCACATGATAGCAGAGCAAATACACATTTCATAGAACTACTTATAGGTATTAACAAGAATTAATATAATCTCCAAATCAACAATGATTGTACTCGTACAAACAAGAAAATATATAATATAATTTATAATATCGAGACAGGCAACAGGAACATCGTTCGGTGTAATATAAACAGAGACTGGTGTGCTATTTTTGGAATAACTGATATTTTATATGGAGCCAGTGGAATTCCCATTCATCCTGTCACAATAAGACCCAAGACTAGTAAAATACCAGCCTCTGAAAATTAAATTGACCCATGTAAGACTGGACCCATAGTTTGAACTCTAGATTCACCGAGCAATATTTCAGAATGTCAAAATGCAAACCATGAGAGGTTAACAGTCTTTTCTCAGTGGAATCACTATCACCTCCCACAACAGATACCTGAGCACATGACCCAGACTGTGATCCAATGCAGAAGGAGTGTTTAATGTTCAATTGTTCCATCTTTTCGATGCGGTGATATTACAGTCTTCTGGATAGTCTCGCAATATTATTACAGAACGGGTAATCTGGAGGCCTGAACTAATACTCCAGACACAGGAGTACAAATTCCACCAGGGTATATTGAAATGTTGTGAACAGTTTTGGTCTTATATAAGGATTGATATTTTAGAGGCAGTCCAGAGAAGGTTCTTTAGGTAAATCTCGAGTGTGGAGGGATTTTCAAAGGTAGGTAGCATTTTACAGCCCATCCTTACTCTACCTGTCAGCAAATAAAGAAGAATCCGGCCTTGAAACACAAACCTTGTGGTCAACAGCCAAACACGCTGACCAATTGCACCATGGAGACTGTGGCCATGATGTGGAGATGCCGGCATTGGACTGGGGTGAGCACAGTAAGAAGTCTGACACCACCAGGTTAAAGTCCAACAGGTTTGTTTCAAACACTAGCTTTCGGAGCACTGCTCCCACCTGAGGAGGGAGTTTAACCTGGTGTTGTAAGACTTCTTACTGTGACCACAGAGACTGAAATGGGGAGAGCTTAAGTGGGTTAGGCCTACACGAATTGGAGTTTAGAAGAATCAGAGGCGAAGTTACTGAGATATATAGTATTCTCAGGGGGCTTGACAATGTAGACGCTCGAGGTTGTTCCCGCTTTTGGGAGAGTCTAGCACCATAGGCCACAATCTCAGTGTAAGGTGCCACTCATTTCAGACGAGGATGACGAGGAATTTCTTCTCTCAGAGCGTAGTGCTTCTATAGAATCATTTGCCGTAGAGAGTTCGCCTGGTCAATAAATACGTTCAAAGCTGAGACAGACAGATTTTAATCAGTAAGCGAATCAAGGGTTATGGGGATAAAGTGGAAATCTGGAGTTGAGGATTTTACCAGATTTGCCACGATCACATTGAATGGGAGATCATATTACATGGGCCGAATGGCCAGGTTCTGCTGCAAATCATATGGTTTTGTGGCAGCTGTAGAGACTTTCAATTGAACGACTTAATCAATCAGCCAAAAATCGTCGTGTCATTTACAATACTTCCGAAGCTATCGAAATTTCGCAACGCCCAGCAGGTTCACCACCGTCCTTCAAGAGTAGAAAGCTCCCTTCCTTACTCTGTCTGGCCCATATGTGACTCTAGTTCAGCAATGATGTGGTTGACTATTAACTATCTTTAATATTGCCGAGCAAGCAAGTTAGTTGAAGGGAAGCTGCTACTGAAAGTCAAATGTGAATAAAATCGCTCGAAGTGCACCTTATCAAAAAGGTGGCTCACATCCCGCTTCTCAGGATGGATAGTTAATGGTGGTTGTATGGAGAGAATGAATCCAAAACTGTGCAAAGTGCTGCGGATTCTGGAAATCTAAAACAAAAACTACAAAAAAGGCTGCTCAGCAGGTCAGTGGGCATCAGCAGAGAGATAAACAGATTCACATTTCAGGTGTATTACCTCACTGATATAATTCGAAAGGGTAGAGCTGCTTTTCCCAGTATCTTGGACCAATGTCCGTTCTTCATCCAAAATCACAAATTAGCTGGTCACTTATCGCATCTCCATTTGTGGGAGCTTGCTGTGCGCAAATTCCCTGCTCTGTTTCCAACAATGGAGCAGTGACTAAATTCAGCAAAAATATATCAGTGAGTTTTAAGGGCGTTGGTATGACCTGAGGTCGGGTAAAGTGTTTTACAAAAGCAAGCTCTTTCCAAATGTTAACATTTTAAAATGCAAGTTGTAATATGTCGACTGATCAGAGATTAATGTGACTACAGATCACTCCTCTGCCTGATGTTTTAATCTATCTACTTTAAATCGGTTAATGTTTCAATCAAATTAACATTCAGTGGAAAAGTAGCTGGTTAAAGATGCTTTCTTAATTGAGGCATCAGAACTTTCAGAATGAATACTTAATTTAAAGTATTTCTTCATTTCAATTAAGTAACATCTGTACTAATGGAAGTTTCTGTTCATTTTAACCAACTGCCAATATTCCTAAAATAAACCGCTATTTTGAGGTAAAACTGATCAATATGTGAATGTGTTTATCTCGTTTGCTGACATGAACATTTCATTGTGACCAGTGAAGTGTTTATGTAAATAAACACAGAAATAGAAGTTCCAGATTAGATTGCGGACTGAGAAAAGAGAAACAAATGTGTCCCCACCAACACAGCACAAAAATAGAGCCAAAGATAGAAATAGATCAACGGATTCCAGTAGTGTTTGTTTTTCGACATTTTTTTATTAATCAGTTATATGAGAAAAATGTCATTATGATATCCATGTTCATAATTAGGAAAGATCCCCTCATATCTCTAAATATAAGGGCATGCCAAGTGTGTTCGTAGAATTTTCCTGTGTCCTATCTCTCTCTATGGTTTTCTCATATCTGGTTCTATCTCATGTCTCTCCACGAAGGGTCATTGTCTTTAATCGACATGTGGCCAACAATAATAACAATTTTACTGTGAAAAGCCCCGTGTCGCCACATTCCGGCGCCTGTTCCAGTAAGTTCGAATGGGAATTGGACCCGCGCTGCTGGTCTTGTTCTGCGTCACAAACCAGCTGTCTAGCCCACTGAGCTAAACCAGCCCTCTCAGCCCGAACTCACCCCGTTGGCTTCCAACTAAATGCACCGAATCCAATGTATTGGAATCCGGCGAGGAAGTTTTACGCTAAAATGTGTTTGGAGTATTCAATGGTCTTGGAGTGTTTAATGAGAACTGTAGAGACAAGTTTCCTCTATATCTGATCTGGGCTGCACATGGTGGTTGAGGATTTGATGTGGCAGGGCCGAAGAATCTTGCCTTGCACTTTATACAGCTGCCGAGACCTTGGAGCATTTGACTGAAGAGTGTAGAGCAAGTTTACTTGCATGTAACCTGCACTGAACCTGCCCTGCGAGTGTTTGATATCACTGTGCATAGGGAGATTTACTCCGTATCTGAACAGTGCTGTACCTGACCTGGGTGAGTTTGATGGGAAAATGCAGAGGTTTCTTTACCCAGTAACTAACCCCACTGTCAACCTGTCTTGGAGATCTCTAAAGGAAGAGGGCAGAAGAGGTTTTACCTGATACAGAACCTTTGGTTTTTCGGCCTTTAATGTGTTTGAGCGAGAGGGAATTTAATTCTATATCAAAACAATCTGCAGCTGCTCTGAGAATGTTTGATGGGGACAGTGTCAGGGAGTTTCTCTTTGTCTCCAACCTGTGATGCCCCTGTCCTGCTAGTATTTGAAGGGACACTAGGCCCTGCCGCTGTATTGTACCAGGCCGTGAGCCCATCTCTGTTTATGTTATACTACCTTGTACCTTTGTCAGTTTATATTAAATAAGGGCCTATTCATCTTTGTTCATATTAAACTAGGCCACAAATTAGAGGACATGTCTTGATCAACGAGGCATTCAGGAGTTATCGGGAGAATGCAGGAGAATGGGGATTAGGAACATATTGGCCATGATTTAATGGCAGAGCAGTTGCG
Organism: Scyliorhinus canicula; assembly: GCF_902713615.1. Lineage (NCBI taxonomy): Eukaryota > Metazoa > Chordata > Chondrichthyes > Carcharhiniformes > Scyliorhinidae > Scyliorhinus > Scyliorhinus canicula. The sequence goes on from NW_024055498.1 coordinate 1,549,222, forward strand.
ATGAGTCGAATGGCCTAATTCCGCTCCTCCACCTTTTGGACTGTTTGTCTCTCTTTACATTAACCTACACCTGACTCTGTTTCTAGTAATTTAAACCTGTCTCTGTTTGTATTACATTAGATACAGCCTCAGTTCTGCGCCGGGCCATGTCTCTTCATATTACCCGGCCTCAGTAATTGCTGCGGTAGACCATGCACAATAATTTGGAAAATGGCTGAGGTGGAAATTGTGAAGATTTAAAAAAACTGAGGGAACAGTGATAGTCTAAAATTCTTTAGAGAGCAATGTTGATCTATGTCCAGATAAACGCCATACTCTGTCTTGTCAGCACCCTAGATGTGTGTACGTACAACCACAGATCTCTGATCTTCTTGCAGCCACTTCAAATTGTACAGCTGAACTTCTATTGCCTGGGCCTAGTGCAATAAACTAAGGGAATGGACTAGTTGTAATTGTGTAACATAAACAAAGGACAATTAAATAAATAACTGAGACAGAAGCTAATGTTACAGCAACTTCATTCTCTTCACAACAGGCACACAGTAGCTGCATTGTGTAACATCGACGGGATGCACTGCAGCAACTCGCCAATTTTCTTCAACAGCACCTTCCATACCCGAGACCTCCGAGAATCACAAGGGCAACAATCACATGGGAACACAATACTCTGCATCCGCCTACACATCCAACTCTCTGGGGTAGGAATTGTTCTTGGGCACCAGCAAAGAAGAAATGATATCTTAAATTTAATTCTGCTGACTGCACTGAAAATGTATATCAAATGTTGCATAGCATACACTGTATACACTATACATCCGTTGCAGGTTGTTACCATATACTGATTTATCGTCCAAAATATGTATTATTATATTAGCTTTCCATCTCAAAGACATCTGCAATAATGCGCCCACAGTTAAAAGCAGAGGCATCATTCAGTGCATTAATAAAAATGCGCAGGTCTCGGAAAAAGTAGGCTAGAATCAGGATCAAATACAGAATCCCAACAAGGCAGAAGGCCACTCGGCCCATTGCATCTGCACCAACCTCTGAAATATCACCCTTCTTAATCCCCCGCCCTTGCACCATGACCTATGCATCCTTAGACACCGAGGGACAATTTCGAATGGCCAATCCATCTAACCTGTACATATTTGGACTATGGGTGGAAACCGGAGCACCTGGAGGAAAGCCACTCAGACACAGGGAGAAAGTAAAAACTCCACGCAAACAATCAGGACTGAACCCCGGCGCTATGAGGCAGCAGTGCTCCCCACTGCGCCACCCTCCGCCGAAGGCATAAGCAGAGACTGGGCCTAGTGTAATATCAACTGAATTCTGGTCTAGCGGAATGCAGATTGATACAAATTGGGACATGATCAATGCAGCAATAAGAGGGATATCGTACAATCCAAGAATAACAGAGGCAGGGCTTAGTATTATATAAACAGGGGCATTCACATGTGCAGCAGGATTGTGTTTACTGGAATTTAACTATCTAGTAGAGTAATAACTGAGACCAAACAACTTGTGATGCAAACAGAATGTTGTTCCAGTTTACGATGCACAGACAAACGTTCTGATGCTGTAACCATTGTGACGTGTTTCTTACTAGACTAACCAAGACATGGGTCAGTGCATCATAATTTCGGATTTGTAATATAAACAGGGTGTGGGCCCTGGATATTAATAACTGATATTCAGCCGAGTGCAGGAAAACTGAGAAGGGACCTGCTGTAATGTGATAGAGACACGGCGAGTGTAATGTAAACAGAGGTGGGGGCAAGGTGAATGTTAGCAGAAAATTATATGTTTAAAATGATTTAATGGGATCTTGGAGTTGCCAGTAACGTCAACATTTGCTGTCAATTCCTCATTTCCCTTGAGAATGTGGTGCTGAGCCCGCTTTATAAACCATTGCACTCCATACTGAGTACGTACACCCACAGAGCTGACAGGAAGGGAGGTCCAGGATTTTGACCAGTGACAGTGAAGGAACAGAGACATAGTTCCCATCAAGGTGGTGTGAGGCCTGGTGGGTAACTTGCAGGTCCTGCTGTTACAGTGCATCTGCCGGGCCTGGTCCTTTTAGACGGCTGAGTTCCTGTGTTGGAAGGTGCTGCAGGAGGAGGCAGTTGCTGCATTAGATCCTTGTGCGTCGTTCAAGCTACTAGAATTGTGCACCCGTGATGCAGGGAGAGAATGTTGAAGTTGGTGGATGGGGTGTTCGTCGAGCCGGCTATTCTGCCCTGGATGGCGTCGAGATCTCACGTGTTGCTTCAGGGGCCCACGTGAGACCAATGGAGATATTCAGTCAAACACCTGACTTCTGCCGTATAGATGATGAGTAGGGGTTGGGAAGTCACGAGGTGAGTTACTCACCGCAGAATGTCCAGCCACTGACCTGCTCTTGTAGCCATATTTTTTTTAATGTTCACTTTTGTAGCAATGGTAATCCCGAGGATATTGAAATTGGGGGATTCAATCACGGTGGTATAATTTTAAATCTAGGAGAGACGGTGAGAATCTCGCTTTTTGGGATGGTCATTGCCTGACACTTGCCAGCCCAAGCCTGAATGTTGTCCAAGTCTTGCTGCATTTGAAGACAAACTGCTTCAGTATTTGAGGAGTTGAATATGGTGCAGAACGTTGGGTAATCATCAGCGAACATCCTCACTTCTAACCTTATGATGAAGGGTGAAGCTTGGACCGGGGACACTATCCGAGGACACCATATGTTACTGGATGATCCTTGACACTTTTTATAAAGTTCCTGATTGATCAAAGGCGGAGTGATAGGGACATCATTGGCTGGGTTGGATTTACCCTGCGTTTTGTGAACGGGTCATGCTTGGTAATGTTGCATATTGTTGGGTCCATGCCAATGCTGTATCTGCACTGGGGCAAGTTGCCTGGGGCCCAGCCAGTTCTGGAGCACAAACCTTCAGTATTGTTGCCAGAATCTTGCCAGGTCGAATGACGTTTGGAGCGCTGTCAGCCATTTCTTGATATCGTGTGGAGTGAATCAAATTTGCTGAAGACTGACATCCATGATGATGCAGACCACCGGAGGCTGAGATGGATCATCCTCCCGGCTCCTCTGGCAGAAACTTTCACTCTTGTTTTTTGCACTGACGTGCTGGGCTCCATCATCATTGAGGAGGGGAATTTTATTGAGGCTCCTGCTCCGGCTATTTGCTTAATTGTTCATTACTATTCAGGACTGGATGTGGGTGAACTGCAAAGGTAGATCAGATCCATTGAAAACAGGATCACAGTGATTGTGTGATATAAACATTGACATGCACCGGTGCAGTATTAATTGAAACGAAGTGTCGTGTATTGTAAACAGAGACAGAGTCGAGTCTAACAGAAATACAGATGGAGCACAATTTAAAATTAACAGAGACAGGGATTAGTGCAGTAATTATTGAGGCAATGTCTGCTTCATCTCATGTCAAGCATCTCAATTTAAATTCCATCTGCTGGCTAAACTTTGCAATTGCAGTTACGGTGAAAATGTTGCTGTCAGGTATGATCCGTGATGTTGATGGGTCAATAATTCATTTCCACAAATGCAATATCTCATCGCGTTCTGTGGAGCTGCTAAAATCTCAGGTTTAACTCATTGCAGCTGTTGGTGGCTAATTCTCGCGCAGTGAGGTCAGTGCCAGAGCAAAGCGGCTCAATCCCTGGTCGCGCGTTTTTGTTCATCTTTGTTAAATGGAGGAGTGTTTGCCTGGGCCCTGTATGGAGTCCATAGGAAATTTAACATTCACCTTAACGTACATGATGTTGGGGCGAATTTGTTGGTTCATTATACCAGCTCAACGACGGTGGGGGCCATTGTCTCCAAAGCCTCCAAGGAAGAAAAGATGGGATTTTAAATTGAAAGAGATAATGTGGGTGTGCGTGTAAGGCAGAGAGAATGCGTGTGTGAGAGACTGTGTGTGTGTGTGTGTGTGTGTGTGAAAGCGAATTTTTGCGTGTCTTTGTGTGAAACACATCATGTTTTGTACAACTGAATTTCACTGAGGTCACAGGCATCCGTCTACTTCCAACATTCAACAAATATCCACTGATTTTGACACAAGTGTTGCACATGAAGCTCCCAATTGTCGTTCTGGGTTTTCATAATCTCGGTTTGGTCTATTTCAAAGCTGCTAAATCCATTGGTCCTGGTGGCTCACACCGGCCCACCGGAAATGTCGCCATTTTTTCAGTTTGCTGCTGGTGACACCCAATATTTAGGTTTAAGGACATCATGTCACACTTAGAAGAAACCTTGAAGTGGAATATCTGGCTTCCCACTGGTTGCGTGGCTCCGGCTGCTTGGAAATTCCTTGATCATGTGACCATCTTCCATTGAGGGACCACACGATAACCGTGCAAACCACCTATTTCTGATTGTTTTGAAGAGACTTGGAAGCTCTGTTTTTGAGAGCAATGCTACATTTCTGATTTGCCCCGCCAGTAAATATCCATAATGCACTGCGGACAACAAAGATTACATTTTTTGAGCTATTTTTCTTGACAGCTGCAAGTGTTCCTTGTTTCACAGACATGCAACACGGTTCATAGAATCATAAAATTTACAGTGCAGAAGGAGGCTATTCGGCCCATCAAGTCCCTTGGAGACAGCATCCTACCTAACCCGTCCCTCCACCCTATCCCCACATCTCCACCCTATCTCCGTAACCCCATCTGACCTTTTTTGGATACTAATAGCAATTTAGCATAGCCAATCCACCTGTCCAGCACATCTTTGGACTGTGGGAGGAAACCGTAGCAGCCGAGGAACCCACGCAGACACGGGGAGAATGTGCAGACTCCGCACAAGCAGTGACCCAATGTGGAACTCGAACCGGGGACCCTGAAGCTGTGAAGCAACTGTGCTAACCATTGTACGACCTTGTTGACCTAAGGTTGTTGATCTGAGAATTTAGGCCTTATAAATCATCAGCTCGTTCCAAAGCTTGATGATATTCCATGGACATTTTTATGAGTCAAACAAAGGTAGTACCTGCTTTCCCCATGTCAGCATTAAGTTCTACATCAAGGCTGTCTCTCAACATGGAAACTCGGGAGCAGAATCTGCTCACTGGCTCTTATTTAGTGTGACCATTGGCGAAAGTACAGCACCTTGTCCCAAGACTAATGTTTTCCTCATGCTTATGGTCAGGAAGAACAAGTTACAGGCATTGGGGACAGAGTCCAAAAGTCTCTGCAGATGATGCTTTGTTTGGATGATCGAATTTTCAGCGTGGAGGAATTCTCTGATGCGGATGCATTGTGATTATGTCTCTGTTTTCATGGCTGAAAGGTTGTAGAGGTTGCAGCCTGACCGAGTGTGCTAGTGGATTTCATCCATATCTTCAGCAAAGGTCAGCAGCTTGAAGCGGAAGGTCCCGAATAGAGTTGGGTCAATGACACGGTCCTCTTTCACTCAATTATTCACTTAGAATCTGTCGGAAGTGGAATCATCAATCTGTACATGCAGTGCATTTTGCCATGGAAGAAGTGAATGAGACAGGGGAGCTTTGACAGACAGCCAATTATCCCCAAATCGTATAGTCCCTGCTCTGCTGATGGTGTTGAATGTTTGTTGAGATTGATGAAAGCAAGTTGAAGGGGTAGACTAGTGGTAAAGGGAGCAGATCACGCCCAGAGTAAATCTTGCGACACAAACACCACACCGTGCTTCCAGCTACATTCAGCCTGCAAGCAGATGAAGTGTTTGAAGTGTGAAGCTAGCAAAGGCCTTCCCAGTGCTGCTATGAGTGAGATATGTCAATAGTTGCTGCAGTTTCCAATGTCCACTTTGTTTTCAGATATTGGTTATGATTTTGCATCTTCAATCTCCTGTGGGATGGTTTATATCTTCCATCAGAGAAGGAGCAGGCCACGAATGTTCAGAAACATAGTAATTATATTCATCAATCTTCATTCAATTATGAATATAAATAATTGAATTCACCAATTATCATCGTTTCACAAAAATTAGTACAGTTTTAAATTAAGTTATATGGTGCGGGTGTCGCTAGCTAGGCCATGATTTATTGTCCATCCCTAATTGTCTTTCACAAAGTGGTGGTGTGCTACCTATTTGAACCTCCGCAGTCACGCTGGTGTCGGTACACCGACGGTGCTGTTAGGGAGGGAGTTCTAGTCGTTTGAACCAGCGACACCGAAGATTCTGCGATATATTTCCAAGTCAGGATAGTGAGTGATTTGGAGGGGAATTTCCAGGTGGTGACCTTCCCATGTGTCAGCTGCCCTTTCCTTCTAGAAGGTAATGGGCCTGGGTTTAGAAGGCGTTTCAAAGGAGACTTGATGGGTTTCTGCGGTTGGATGGTACATTATTGTCATTGTTCGTCGGTGGTGGATAGAACCTTGCCTCGCACATCTCCTCTAAACTTTGCCCCACGGACCTTAAACCTATGCTGCCTGATGACAGACCTCTCCACCCTGGAAATGCGTTCCTGCCCATCCATTCTATCCATGTCCCTCATAAGAGTGTTTGCACATAGGATGACAATCAAGCGGGCTGCTTTGGCCTGGGTGGTGTCAAACTTCTTCAATGTTGTCGGAGCTGCACCCAGCCAGGCAACTGGAGAGTATTCAATTACACTCCTGACTGGTGCCTTGTAGATGGTGAACAGGCTTTGGGAGTCAGGAGTGAGTTACTCGCCGCAGGCTTCTTAGACCCTGACCAGATCATGTCGCCTCAGCATTTATATGGTCAGTCCAGGACAGCTTCTGGTCAATGGTAACCCCAGGGTGTTGATAATTGGGGATTCAGCGATGACAATATCATTGAATGTCAAGGAGAGTTTGTTAGATTCTATTTTGCTGGAGATGGTCATTCTTTAGGACTTCCGTGGCGAATGTCACCAATTGTCACAATTCACAAAGTTAAATAATTATATTAATCCATTATGATCAACTCACAACATGCATAGTTGCATTCACCAATTATTTTCGGCATTTGGTTTTACAAAATGTAAATGCAATTCATTTAAGGGAGGTGGTTTTGAGACCAGGAAGAGATCAGCCATGATGATTGAATGGCGGATCAGGCTCGAAGGTCTGAATTTCCGACTTCTGCTCCTAATTCCTATGTTCCTATAATTTATTGAGATTAAACTTCATTGAGATAGCATTGACCATTCTGTCACCAACAAGTAACATCTGCATCAGGAATTCAGTGTGAAATGGAATTAAACCGCACCGAGGATAATGTGCAGCTACCCAGCAGCCTCTGCGCTGTATTGGTCAGTAATCACGTCATCGTCACACAGAATCGCCGGACTGGAGTGTGAGATAATTTTTGAAGTGTCGGTAAAAATTAAAATACCTGTACCTTATGTGACGTTAATGAATCCTTAAATCCCGATTTGTTATTACACTGTTTTGGAAAGTAATTCAACGTTTAGGGGCAGCAGGGTAGCATGGTGGTTAGCATAAATGCTTCACAGCTCCAGGGTCCCAGGGTCCCAGGTTCAATTCCCGGCTGGGTCACTGTCTGTGTGGAGTCTGCACGTCCTCCCCCTGTGTGCGTGGGTTTCCTCCGGGTGCTCCGGTTTCCTCCCACAGTCCAAAGATGTGCGGGTTAGGTGGATTGGCCATGCTAAATTGCCCGTAGTGTCCTAATAAAAGTAAGGTTAAGGGGGGGGGGGTTGTTGGGTTATGGGTATAGGGTGGATACGTGGGTTTGAGTAGGGTGATCATGGCTCGGCACAACATTGAGGGCCGAAGGGCCTGTTCTGTGCTGTACTGTTCTATGTTCTATGTTCTATGTCTGCAGCTGTCCACTGAGTTTTACAGGATTTCTGTTTTCAGTCTGGTGTCTTCATTAATTTGGGTAGGGACATCTGGAGTGAATTATTGTACATGAAATGACCACATGCACACAATATTCCATCCGTCCATCCCCACTGTAATCATGTTCCCGCTTTCTGTCTTTGAGGTGAAGATTCACCATCAGCGGAGAAGAATTACCAGGACCGCAGGAATATCTCCAGTTTCCTCTTAGTGATGTCCAGCTCGTCAGTTCCCGATAGTCTGGGGATGGAACTCACCCAGAAGAGCTGGAACCACCGAAGTTATTAGACTGACACAAATTATGAAGGACCTGCTTTAATTTATCAAGCGCAAAATTAAGAATGTAGAACAACATCTTTCAGACCATCTATCCATGCATCCATAAACCACATTCATTACTTCCTTAATAAAAAATATTCAGGCAGACAAGCAACATCCATCCCTACATAAACATAGTCATCCCTTTATCTTTTGGCAGGTGGTGATGTAGTATTAATGTTATTGTACCAGTAATCCAAAGGCCCAGGCTAATTCTGTGGTGACTCAGGTACAAATCCCACTATGGTCAGTGGTGGAGTTTGAATTCAATTAATAAATCTGGAATACATACTAATGGTGACCATGAAATCCCCTCTGCATCATCAATGAAGGAAATCTGACATCCCTCCCTGGTCTCACCTACATGTGGCTCCAGTCAGACAGCAACATGTCTGACTCTTCAGTTCCTTCTGAGCTGGCCCACTCAGTTCAACAGCAATTAGGGACAGGGAACACATGGTGGTCTTGCCAGTGAGTCCCACATTCCATGGAAGAATAAAGGGAAAAAAACATAAATGCACATGTTTATCTATTACAAAATGTATCCCCAGTCTGATAGTCTGATTGTATTTCTATCCATCATCACAATGTTATGAGATGTGGGAGAGATCCTCCAGCCGGTTAGTGTTGTTAAGAGAGGCTAGAAAATCTGGATAACTCTCCTTTCCTTAGAGATGGGAACAGTTCAAATAAGTTCGCAATTTTAAACATAAAAAGATCTCCAGTACTGTTGCTGGGTAGATTTGTTTATAAATAGTTCTCATTGATAATGTTAAGAGTTTGAAGTTGGATTGCAGCCAAGCGGTCAGTACTGAGGAAACAGATCTCTGAAAAAAAATACAGATGCTTCCTGTAAACAACATTGAACATTCGAGCCTCCCTGACTGCAGGCGGCTGGATTGCTGCCAAATACTGTGTGGGGCAGATTAACCTGAATATGAATGGACACAATGGGATTTATTCATTCAATCAATAAATGTTTAGTCGCACATGAACTAAACGTTTTAAATGGTGATGCATGCAAATAAATATATTCACTGAATGTTTTGTTCACTCTGAGATTAAACATGATCGGAAAATAGTAGCCTGACCAGATGCTATATAATTTATATTAGTTCTGAGTAAAGGTCACTCTAGCTATTAAAGTCCGTTTGTTAAGAACCTAATGAAGTGAGAGTGAGTGGTATTGATGGACCCAACCCATAAGTTCAATAAGATGACTCCAATTACAAAATATAAAATAAAATAAATTAAAAGTAAATAAACTGCATTGATCTCGCGGGGAATCCAGGAATATTCTCCGAGTTGTTGATCTCCTTTAAACGGAGTCGTCTCTTATACCCGATTAACACCGTGTTCTGTACAGTTTAATTTGTCTGGATTTCAATAATTTAACAGTCCCTCTTATTGCTGCCAACGAGTGGAGAAATGACCAGTTCATGACCTGCTTTAGTGGAGAATAAAACATTTATTCTTCTGATATTGCTTAATCTGCCGCAAAGTCCTGATGTCCTGTGTTCCCAACACCAGTGAATGTTAGACAGCCGGTGGTCAGTAAAATTAGCGGCAATGATTTGGATGCCGAAGGATAACTTTGCTGATCACCGTGTCCGTTCTGATTCATTAACTTCTCTGTCAAAAGCTGGTATGAATTTATGTTTCTCTGTCAGCTCACTGCTGAATTATCAGGCAAGCGGCTTCTTTACCGTTAATGTTCACAGGACTGTCTGAGGCTCAGGGGCAGTTCGAGAAATACCAGGAGGAAACATTGTGTAATGTGAGGAGTTTCTATTTATCTACAGATCCACATTGTACAGTGATAGCCATCCGCACTGGAAATTGAATCACTTTGTTCATCCCCGCATTTAGTTACATTTCCTCTGATAAATGATACTTTATTGCTCTAATGGGATAGAGACCGAGAGTGTTGCAAATCAGACTGACAGACGATTTATTCCCTGACAATATAATTTAAACTGTTTAGGTTCAGCCCCTGATATTGGAGTGTGGAAATAAAGAGACTGAATTTACAATGGATTAGGTTTTTATTACCAGGTGGGCAAATGTAATTTCGCCATTAGGATTAGGAGAGACATTACAAATAATCCATTCAGACAAACAAATATCCCGATACAGATAAATGTTTATTTTAATAATAACCTATAGTAAATCTCTGTGTCCATTCTGTTGGGGGTGTGGAAGGTGGGACGTGGATCCAGGCGCCGCCTCCACCAGGGAATCAACAGGCGGCGCCTGGAAAGCCGCCCCCTTCTGCCGGGTATTTAAATGCCGATCACTGGGACCCGAATCGAACAGTCCGGGAGCTGGTTTGTTCACTGAGTTCCTGACACAACCATTTCCCCCAAATGACCAGAAGGATGAGGTGGGCCATTTCTCTCAGTTTGTTGCTGACTTTCTTATCCCGTGAGTAGTTTTTATTGTCCAAGTCTCTCACTGTTACTGTCTCAGTGTTAGTCTCTCTCTGGAATGTTCCAGAGTCACCAATCATTTCACCAGCATTAATCCTCGGGCTTTTTGATATATTTTTACAGGTGTCCAGTCGGATGTTGTGTTGACTCAGCCAGAGGCAGAGACTGGACGTCCCGAAGGCTCCCTGACACTGACCTGCAAAACCAGCGGCTTCAATCTTGGCGGCTACAGCATGCACTGGGTCCGCCAGGTTCCTGGCCAGGGGCTGGAGTGGCTGGCTGCCTACTATACTTCATCCTATCAGTACTACGCCTCAGCGATTCAAGGCCGATTCACCGCTTCCAAAGACCTTTCAAACAGCATCTTCTCTTTGGCCATGACGAACCTGAAGACCGAAGACACCGCCATCTATTACTGTGCTGGATACCACAGCGAGAGGAACCAGGGCTGGACCCGCACAAGAACAGCTCGAGGGGGGAATTCAACAACGTCCATCGTAACCTGAAGGTCAGTACTTGTTTTAAATGTAATGTTAATATCAGTGAACCAGATTCCAAGCTGTCCCCTACAAAATTAGTCTGGAGAAAATGTAATCGTAAAATCAAACAAACCAACGTACTTAATGTGGTGAGACTTTAGCTAGTGTGTTTATCTTCTCTGATAACAGTTGTAGCAATGTCTAAATATAATGTTATCTTGAATATGTCTGTTACACGGAGGAGACCTTTGTGAAATGTTGCATGAATTCTAAACGTGATCAGAATTACGCATCTATTTGAAGTGAATATTGAGCAGCAGGATTGAACAGAGAGTGAGTGCAGTTTTTGTGCGGGTGTCTGTCACTGTGACTACATCAGTGGGTCACAGTGCTGTGCACAGCGACATCCTCATACAAAAACCTCAGTGATAGAGTTTGTTCAAATTGGTGTCAGCACCACAGCAGATTGTCAAAGAAAACGCAACTTAAATCAAATAATAGGTGAAAGTACCATTGCTGTAAAAAAAACATTAAAATCTTCATTTCATTAGTATTATTGATCATATTATATCAGGGGTATTAAAAGTATCCCAACTCCTTTTACGATTAGAACAACCAGTCTAGGTTGAAATATCTCACTTGTTCACTGCTGGGCGATTCGGAATCACGTTTTTGAGTGAACAGTGAAATTAAATCTCTGTATTTTAGTTAACAGGCTGCCGCAGTATTTGACACGCTGTGTCTCACTGTGATACATGGGTGGCACAGCAGTTACTGTCAATACAAAAAGCCCCTCAGCACTAATTCACTGAGGCTGGCTCAGTGCTCGCTTTTACAATCCAACTTTATTTACGGTGAAATATTATTTATGTTCAAATCTGTCGAATGACATATTTCGATATTGATAATTATGCGATAATCATCCAATAATCAGTAGAAGTTTTGAATGACATGCGCATGTGTTACTCTGTGATATATGAAACATTCGGGTCATTTGTGAAGTGTGAGCGATATCCACAATATAATTATAATCACAGGAAGATCCATCGTAACTTTACTTTGCCTCTGGTTTGTGAATATTAAAAGTAATAGTGGATTTCTGTCTATTTTGTGCAGGTGCGGTTATTGTATGGAGCTGCCCAGGGAATGTGACACTGTGACATCTTGGGCTACTGGGGACAAGGCACCATGGTGACGGTGACTGCAGGTAAGAACCATTCAATTATTTACTAACTGTTTTACTTTAGTCGTTGTTTCATATTTTGTCAGTTTTAAAAATTCATTCGTTCACTGAAATGTGGTTTGGTGGATTCTGTATTGAGATGTTTTGCAATGTTTCATATGATTCTACTGAAAAATGTTATAGAATTAAGCGATTTTTGACAAAAAGATGCTGCTGAGGGATACAGTCCCTGGTTGTTGTAGTGTGGTGTTTATTTTCTGAGGATACAGTGTGTTGGGTTACTTTAAATACCTAAAAGTTGTTATTAAACAGTTTGGCGTTTCTGCAGCGTCTAATCCAGGTTGCATCTGATGGCTTTAAATTTTATCACCTGATACAACATCTACTGATACTGTGTGAAATATTACACAATATTAATTAAATGTGGCAAAGTTCCAATCTTGATTTATTGAACATAATCTACGTGCTCAAAATGCCGGTGGCAATGTTACATATTTCTGTTTAATTTAATATTGTAATGAATTCGTTTGGTGATGAGCTGATTGGCTGTATATTTTATCGAGGTTTTGCTGCAATGTTGCAATTGGTTCTGTTGAATGTTTTTGTCGAAGTGACTTGCTTCTCCATAAAATGAGTTTCAGCCGCTAAATGATGTGATTTGATGTTTTCCTGCTGTGGAGATTGTGTGTCTGGGCGACATTGAATCTTTAAAAATTGTGAAAAGATTTGGCGTTTCTGCATTGTCCCTGCATTGTTTCTGCATTGTTTCTGCATTGTTCCTGCATTGTTTCTGCATTGTTTCTGCATTGTTCCTGCATTGTCCCTGCATTGTCCCTGCATTGTCCCTGCATTGTTTCTGCATTGTCCCTGCATTGTCCCTGCATTGTTTCTGCATTGTCCCTGCATTGTTTCTGCATTGTTTTTGCATTGTTTAAACTCGGTGACATTGAGCTAGCAGTTACACGTTTTCTCGTTGAATGCCAACAGTCTAAGCGTTTGAATGTTTTGAAGTAAGACTGTAGACAGACAATCGGCTGGTTTTGGGAATTAAGAAAAAAATTAAGATATAAAGATAGAACAAGTTTTGAATTTTAGTTGATAATTACAGAATAACCCACGGTTTACAACAATCATTCAGAACCTATTTCAGAAACTGTTGATTAACAATTTTGAAAATTGCAGGGTCAATTGGTGCAATTTAAACAAATCAAATGCGGTCATATAACATATCAACCAAAGATGTTTTTATATTAATATCATTAATCATCAATAACCTTTCACAATTCAGCTGCAATTTGCGCACTATTAACATGGCCGGAAAAGTTTATAGGTTGGGAACATTTCTTGATTCACTTAAATCGGAATTTTACATTGCAGTTGGGCAATATATGGATCCAGTTATAATATTCTTACAGTGCGACGCAACTATATAATTCATTCAATTCCATGTGTAGTTGGATAGCAAGATAATTGGCATTAATCTGATCATGTGGAAGTGGCTGACGTTCAAGGAATTGTTCATATGGTTCGACTTGAATTGTCGGATGGTTAACTGCATTTGGCGAGTGATTGAAAAGTAAAGGCTTGAAATTCAAATAGATAAATTTAATCACAGAAGGTAAAAATTAGCTGGACAATAAGTAATAACATCTTGTCTCAATTTCTGTGCTGTACATAGGATAGAATTATAGGAAACAGAAATGGCAAAATAGAAGAATAGATTTGATCTGAGCCTTGGTTAATCCTTATTAAATATTAATTTAACAGAAAATCTCGACTTAACTTGTACATTATATTTGAGTGCTGCAGAGGATCTGGATGAATTGTTTTCACTGTGGTTTACGCTGATTATTTCGGATCTCCTTTAATGAAGAATTATTTTAATAATTAAATTGCTTGGATTGTCTGAATCATTCAATCTAGGAAACATCTTTATTGATCCCAAACTGCCAGGGGCATTATTTATTTATCTATGTAGTTTCGCGCGGGAGTCCTGCTTTAACAAGCAGATGATGTTACATGTCCCGATCGCAGTTACTGCGATGTCAACCTGATTAAAAATATTTAAAATACTCCACTCATAAGTTTATCATGTGAATTACACTCTGAGAATAAATGGAATTTAAGATTTATAAACATGCTCTGAAATATGCATATTGAACATTTTTGTAGGTTAAAAGAGTGTAGTTGGAGTAAAGGTAAAATATAAAATTAATTAGATTCAATTAAAAGTAATAATATTCTTTATTATTGTCACAAGTAGGCTTGCATTAACACTGCAATGAAGTTACTGTGAAAATCCCCTAGACGCCACACCCCAGCGTCTGTTCGGGCACACAGAGTGTTCACCTAACATGTCTGAATACTTCCACCCAGAAATTCAACATTGTATTCTTTAACACTGCTTAAGATTGAATTAAATTGTTTAGCAAAGTTCCAGGCAGAAACAAGTTTGAATTATTTATTGTTTTAATATTGAGTACACATCACCTCATGGAAGAACTAACTGACAATTAACAATAAATTACAACATGGGAGGGGGGGGGGCTTTGCCCCCGACGATGTCGCGGGCACTGATCTCTCTGATCCTGAAGCGGGATAAGGACCCCTTGCAGTGTGGATCATACAGGCCTATCTCGCTCCTCAATGTTGACGCTAAGTTGCTGGCGAAGATCCTGGCCACCAGGATAGAGGACTGTGTGCCAGGGGTGATACATGAGGATCAGATAGGATTTGTCAAGGGACGGCAGCTCAACACGAATGTGCGGAGACTACTAAATGTTATTATGATGCCGGCAGTGGAGGGGGAGGCTGAGATAGTGGTGGCGCTGGATGCGGAGAAAGCATTTGATAGAGTTGAGTGGGGGTACCTGTGGGAGGTGCTGGAGCGGTTCGGATTCGGGGAGGGATTCATCAAGTGGGTGAGGCTGCTCTACGCGGCTCCGATGGCGAGTGTAGTTACCAATGGAAGGAGATCGGAGTACTTTAGGCTCTACCGTGGGACCAGGCAGGGGTGCCCCCTGTCCCCCTTGCTCTTTGCACTGGCGATTGAACCTTTGGCTATGGCGTTGAGGGAGTCAGGGAGATGGAGGGGTCTGGTGCGGGGTGGGGAGGAACATCGTGTATCGCTGTATGCGGACGACCTGCTGTTGTATGTGGCGGATCCAGAAGGGGGAATGCCGGGGGTGATGGAGCTGTTAGCGGAATTTGGGGGCTTCTCGGGTGATAAGTTAAATTTAGGCAAGAGTGAGGTATTTGTAGTACACCCGGGTGATCAGGAGGAGGGAATCGGGAGACTCCCATTTAAGAGGGCAGTGAAGAGTTTCAGATACCTGGGGGTGCAGGTGGCCAGGAGTTGGGGGACTCTCCATAAGCTTAATTTTACCAGGCTGGTGGAGCAGATGGAAGAGGAATTTAAAAGGTGGGACATGGTGCCGCTATCGTTGGCGGGTAGAGTGCAGTCCGTCAAAATGACGGTTCTCCCGAGGTTCTTGTTCCTTTTTCAGTGTTTGCCCATCTTTATCCCTAGGGCCTTTTTTAGAAGGGTGACTAGCAGCATCATGAGCTTTGTTTGGGCGCATGGGACCCCGAGGGTGAAGAGGGTCTTCTTGGAGCGGGGTAGAGATGGTGGGGGGCTGGCGTTACCCAATCTCTCGGGGTATTATTGGGCGGCCAATGTGTCGATGGTGCGCAAGTGGGTAATGGAGGGGGAGAGGGCAGCATGGAAACGGATGGAGAGGGCGTCCTGTGGCGATACAAGCCTGGGGGCCCTGGTAACGGCGCCGTGGCCGTTCCCTCCTACGAGGTGTACCACGAGTCCGGTGGTGGCGGCTACCCTCAAGATTTGGGGGCAGTGGAGGCGACATAGGGGAGAAGTGGGGGGCTCGATGGAGGCTCCGTTAAGGGGGAACCATAGGTTCGTCCCGGGGAACATTGATGGGGGATTTCAGGGTTGGCACAGAGCGGGCATCAGACAGCTGAGGGACCTGTTTATTGATGGGAGGTTTGCGAGCCTGGGGGAGTTGGAGGAGAAATTTGGGCTCCCCCGGGGAACATGTTCAGGTATCTGCAGATAAAGGCATTTGCTAGGCGGCAGGTGGAGGGATTCCCTTCGCTTCCCGCGAGGGGGGTGAGCGACAGGGTGCTTTCGGGGGTCTGGGTCGGAGAGGGGAAGATATCTGATATCTACAAGGTTATGCAGGAGGCGGAGGAGGCGTCAGTAGAGGAGCTGAAAACGAAGTGGGAGGGGGAACTGGGGGAACAGATCGAAGACTGGGACATGGGCTGATGCCCTGGAGAGGGTTAATTCTTCCTCCTCATGTGCGCGGCTTAGCCTCATCCAATTCAAGGTGCTGCACCGGGCCCACATGACTGGGACGAGGATGAGTAGGTTCTTTGGGGGTGAGGACAGGTGTGTCAGGTGCTCGGGGAGTCCAGCGAACCATGCCCATATGTTCTGGGCATGCCCGGCACTGGAGGAGTTCTGGAAGGGGGTGGCGAGGACGGTGTCGAGGGTGGTGGGATCCAGGGTCAAGCCAGGATGGGGACTCGCGACTTTTGGGGTTGGGGTGGAGCCGGGAGTGCACGGAGGCGAAAGAGGCCGGTGTGCTGGCCTTTGCGTCCCTAGTAGCCCGGCGAAGGATCTTGCTACAATGGAAGGATGCGAGGCCCCCAAGCGTGGAGACCTGGATCAATGACATGGCGGGTTTCATTAAGCTAGAGAAGGTCAAATTCGCCCTGAGAGGGTCGGTACAAGGGTTCTTTAGGCGGTGGCAGCCTTTTCTCGACTTTCTGGCTCAACTGATAGGGTACGGGGACAGCAGCAGCAGCAACCCGGGGAGGGAAAAGGGGAGGGAAAAGGGGAGGGAAAAGGGGGGGGGGGGCCGACAATGACTATGTTTGTTTATTTAATTTTAATATTTTCAAAGTTCTTTTGTTGTTCATTAGGGTTGGGGGGGTGGGGGGATGTGATACATGCGCCGATACGGTCTGGGGGTGTCACAGTTATTATGGGTTATTTTGTTGCATTTCATTGTTTGTCGTTATGTTTTATATTTTCTGTAAAAAATTCCAATAAAAATTATATTAAAAAAAACAATAAATTACAATATAATACTCCTGCTAATTAATTAAATATTAATGAGCTCCGACAATTGATTTTCAGACTGTTGCG
Organism: Scyliorhinus canicula; assembly: GCF_902713615.1. NCBI lineage: Eukaryota > Metazoa > Chordata > Chondrichthyes > Carcharhiniformes > Scyliorhinidae > Scyliorhinus > Scyliorhinus canicula. Next base: position 1,566,625 of record NW_024055498.1, read on the forward strand.
CAAAATATCAAAGCTGTCAAAGAATTTGAAATTGTATCGAAAATGTATTTTGCAAATAATACGTTTCTTTACTCGGATGTTTCACCTCGATTATGTTGTTGATCAAGTTTAATTAAGAAATTAGATACATCAGGCAATCGGTTTTCAATGTGAATGTTTCCCAGTTTTTTTCATTCTCACCATGTCCCTGAAACTCTGTTACTCCCCTCAATCTGTAATATTTGATACGCTCATTTTCAGCAAAATTCTGTTTTGCCCAAATTTCGAAATTTGAGAAAGAAAGGGACAAATAGTTGAGGGAGTTTTCAGATGATGATCAATTAATTTCGAAGAAGTTAGAGAATTATTGTTGTGGTCAATTCTGCTGATGATCAATCGGAATCAAACAATTTGAATGAATTTGGCAGGTTGAACAGATCTATCTGCTGGGAACCCGATTGTTGCACCGTTTGTGTTTGTTCAGTTTCTGTGCGCGGGGTCATTGTGTTGGGATCAGGAACCTTCCTGACTGGTTGTAAACCTTCTGCTTCGTTCTCCTGTATTTCCCAGTGAAATTTGATTTCTTTAAAAGGCTTATATCTGTGAGAAATGTGAATCTTTAACTTGGTGTTTGATATGGTGCCACAGATATTGCTCTCTCACACCCACACACAAACACATTGTCAAACACACACAGGTTATTTCCCCCCCCCCCCCCCCCCCCCCCCCCCCCTCATCTGTCTGCCTCTCTCTCTCTTACTCACACACAAACAATGTCAACAATCTTTCTCTCCCCCACACACAGGCTCTTTCTCTCGCTACCACACACACACTCTCTCTCAAACACGCAATGTCTTTCACAAAACCGTTCTCTCCCACACACAAACACACAGACACGTTGCTAAACACATATGGGATCTCTCTCTCTTTCTCTGTCTGTCACACATACACACTCAAACACACACTGTCTTTCACAAGATATTTCTCTCCCAAACACGCACTTACACACACATTATCAAACACACACAGTCTCTCTCTCCCTCTCTCTGTCTCTTCCCCCGCCCTCTCTCTCTTTCTCCCTTTCTCTCTCTCCCTCCCCCTCTGTCTGGCACACTCAACCACAGTTTTTCACAAAATCGTTATATCCCCACACGGAGACACCGACACACAAACACATTGTTAAACACACGTTGTCTTTCTCTCTCTCTCTCTCTCACTCCCCCCCCTCTCTCTCTCTTTCACTCTCTAAACCCCCTCTTTCTCTATCTGTTTATCTCTCTCTGACACACTCAAACATACAGTTTTTCACAAAATCCTTCTCTGCACACACCCACACACAAATACACTGCAAAAAACACAGTCTCTTTCTCTCTCTGTCTCCCTCTCTCTCTCCCTCATTCCCACACACACACAGTCTCTCTCTCTCTCTCTCTCTCCCTCATACCCCCCCCCCACACAGTCTCTTTCTCTGTCTCTCTCCCTCATACCCCCCCCCCCACACAGAGTCTCTTTCTCTGTCTCTCTTTCTCCCTCATACCCCCCCCCCCCCCACACACACACACACACACAGACTCTCTCTGTCTCTCTCTCCCTCATCCCCACACACACACGCACACAGTCTCTCTCTCTCTCCCTCATACCCCCCCCCCCCCCACACACACACAGTCTCTTTCTCTGTGTCTCCCTCATATCCCCCCCGCCCCCACACACACACACACACACTCTCTCTCTCTCTCTCCCTCATCCCCACACACACACAGTCTCTTTCTCTGTGTCTCCCTCATACCCCCCCCCCACACACGCACACAGTCTCTCTCTCTCTGTCTCTCCCTCATACCCCCCCCCCCACACACACACACACACAGACTCTCTCTGTCTCTCTCTCTCTCCCTCATCCCCACACACACACGCACACAGTCTCTCTCTCTCCCTCATACCCCCCCCCCCCACACACACAGTCTCTTTCTCTCTCTCCCTCATATCCCCCCCCCCCCCACACACACACACACACACACACACACTCTCTCATCCCCACACACACACGGTCTCTCTCTCTCCCTCATACCCCCCCCCCACACACGCACACAGTCTCTCTCTCTCTGTCTCTCCCTCATACCCCCCCCCCACACACACACACACAGTCTCTCTCTCTCTCTCTCTCTCTCATACCCACACGCACACAGTCTCTCTCTCTGAATCTCTCTCCCCCTCATACCCCCCGGCAGACACACACACAGTCTCTCTCTCTCTCTTCCTGTCTCTCTCCCTCTCTCTCATACCCACACACACGCACACACAGTCTCTCTCTCTGCCTCACCCCCCCCCCCCAAACACACACACAGTCTCTCTCTCATACCCCCCCCCCACAGACACACAGTCTCTCTCATAACCCCCCCCCCCCCCACGCACACACAAAGTCTATATCTTTCTCTGCCTCTCTCTCCCTCATATCCACACACACACAGTCTCTCTCTCTCTCTCTGTCTCTCTTACCCACACACACGCACACACAGTCTCTCTCTCTGTTTCTCTCTCTCCCTCCCTCCCCCCACACACACACAGTCTCTCTCTCTCATACCCCCCCCCCACACAGACACACAGTCTCTCTCTCTCTCTCTCTGATAACCCCCCCCCTCACACACAGTCTCTTTCTCTCATATCCCCCCCCCACACACACACACACAGACTCTCTCTGCCTCATCCCCACACACACGCACACAGTCTCTCTCTCTCTGTCTCTCCCTCATACCCCCCCACACACACAGTCTCTCTCTATCTCTGTCCCTCTCCCTCATCCCCACACGCACACAGTCTCTCTCTCTGAATCTCTCTCCCCCTCATACCCCCCGCCCCACACACACACACAGTCTCTCTCTCTCTTCCTGTCTCTCTCATACCCTCACACACGCAGTCTCTCTCTCACCCCCCCCACCCACCAACCAACCAACCAACCAACCACACACACACACACACAGTCTCTCTCTCTGTCTCCCTCATAACCCCCCCGCACACACAAAGTCTATCTCTTTCTCTGCCTCTCTCTCCCTCATATCCACACACACACATAGAACATAGAACAGTACAGCACAGAACAGGCCCTTCGGCCCTCGATGTTGTGCCGAGCAATGATTACCCTACTCAAACCCACGTAACCCGTATACCCGTAACCCAACAATCCCCCCATTAACCTTACACTACGGGCAATTTAGCATGGCCAATCCACCTAACCCGCACATCTTTGGACTGTGGGAGGAAACCGGAGCACCCGGAGGAAACCCACGCACACACGGGGAGGACGTGCAGACTCCACACAGACAGTGACCCAGCCGGGAATCGAACTTGGGACCCTGGAGCTGTGAAGCATTGATGCTAACCACCATGCTACCGTGAGGCCCCCTCGCGTTCTCTCTCTCTCTCTCCCTTTCTCTCTCTCACACACACACACGCCATTCACTCAAACACACATTGCCTTTCACAAAGTCATTCTCTCCCACACACCCACACACACATCCATTCTCAAACACACACAGGCTCTTTCTCTCGCACAAACACATCCACACTGTCTTCCAAAAAAAATTTCCCTCTCTCACATGCGCACAAAGACAAACATACTCTCTGACACACACCAACACACACAGGAACAAGAGCCCTCTCACACACATTCTCTCTAGCAGACAGAACCAACCCTCACCCAGCCTCACTCACCCACCCTCACCCAGCCTCACGCACCCACCCTCACCCAGCCTCACTCACCCACCCTCACTAACCAACCCTCACCCAGCCTCACTCACCCACCCTCACTAACCAATCCTCACCCAGCCTCACTCACCCACCCTCACTAACCAACCCTCACCCAGCCTCACTCACCCACCCTCACTAACCAACCCTCACCCACCCTCACTAACCAACCCTCACCCAGCCTCACTCACCACCCTCACTAACCAACCCTCACCCACCCTCACTAACCAACCCTCACCCAGCCTCACTCACCCACCCTCACTAACCAACCCTCACCCAGCCTCACTCACCCAGCCGCACTCACCCACCCTCACCCAGCCTCACTCACCCACCCTCACCCAGCCTCACTCACCAACCCTCACCCAGCCTCACTAACCAACCCTCACCCAGCCTCACTCACCAACCCTCACCCAGCCTCACTCACCCACCCTCACTAACCAACCCTCACCCAGCCTCACTAACCAACCCTCACTAACCAACCCTCACCCAGCCTCACTCACCCACCCTCACTAACCAACCCCCACCCAGCCTCACTCACCCACCCTCACACAGCCTCACCCACCCACACTCACTAACCAACCCTCACCCAGTCTCACTCATCCACCCTCACTAACTAACCCTCTCCCAGCCTCACTCACCCACCCTCACTAACCAGCCCTCACCCGGCCTCACTCACCCACCCTCACTAACCAGCCCTCACCCGGCCTCACTCACCCACCCTCACTAACCAACCCTCACCCAGCCTCACTAACCAACCCTCACCCAGCCTCACTCACCCACCCTCACTAACCAACCCTCACCCAGCCTCAGTCACCCACCCTCACTAACCAACCCTCACCCAGCCTCACTAACCAACCCTCACTAACCAACCCTCACCCAGCCTCACTCACCCACCCTCACTAACCAACCCCCACCCAGCCTCACTCACCCACCCTCACACAGCCTCACCCACCCACCCTCACTAACCAACCCTCACCCAGTCTCACTCACCCACCCTCACTAACTAACCCTCTCCCAGCCTCACTCACCCACCCTCACTAACCAACACTCACCCAGCCTCACACACCCACCCTCACTAACCAACCCTCACCCAGCCTCGCTCACCCACCCTCACTAACCAACCCTCACCCAGCCTCACTCACCCACCCTCACTCACCAACCCTCACCCAGCTACACACACCCACCCTCACTAACCAACCCTCACCCAGCCTCACTCACCCACCCTCACTAACCAACCCTCACCCAGCCTCACTCACCCACCCTCACACAGCCTCACCCACCCACCCTCACTAACCAACCCTCACCCACCCTCACTAACCAACCCTCACCCACCCTCACTCACCAACCCTCACCCAGCCTCACTCACCCACCCTCACTAACCAACCCTCACCCAGCCTCACTAACCAACCCTCACCCACCCTCATTCACCCTCTCTAACCAACCCTCACCCAGCCTCACTCACCCACCCTCACTAACCAACCCTCACCCAGCCTCACTCACCCACCCTCACTAACCAGCCCTCACCCGGCCTCACTCACCCACCCTCACTAACCAGCCCTCACCCGGCCTCACTCACCCACCCTCACTAACCAACCCTCACCCAGCCTCACTAACCAACCCTCACCCAGCCTCACTCACCCACCCTCACTAACCAACCCTCACCCAGCCTCACTCACCCACCCTCACTAACCAACCCTCACCCAGCCTCACTAACCAACCCTCACTAACCAACCCTCACCCAGCCTCACTCACCCACCCTCACTAACCAACCCCCACCCAGCCTCACTCACCCACCCTCACACAGCCTCACCCACCCACCCTCACTAACCACCCCTCACCCAGTCTCACTCACCCACCCTCACTAACTAACCCTCTCCCAGCCTCACTCACCCACCCTCACTAACCAACCCTCACCCAGCCTCACACACCCACCCTCACTAACCAACCCTCACCCAGCCTCGCTCACCCACCCTCACTAACCAACCCTCACCCAGCCTCACTCACCCACCCTCACTCACCAACCCTCACCCAGCTTCACACACCCACCCTCACTAACCAACCCTCACCAAGCCTCACTCACCCACCCTCACTAACCAACCCTCACCCAGCCTCACTCACCCACCCTCACACAGCCTCACCCACCCACCCTCACTAACCAACCCTCACCCACCCTCACTTACCAACCCTCACCCACCCTCACTCACCAACCCTCACCCAGCCTCACTCAACCACCCTCACTAACCAACCCTCACCCAGCCTCACTCACCCATCCTCACTAACCAACCCTCACCCAGCCTCACTCACCCACCCTCACTAACCAACCCTCACCCAGCCTCACTCACCCACCCTCACACAGCCTCACTCACCCACCCTCACTAACTAACCCTCACCCAGCCTCACTCACCCACCCTCACTAACCAACCCTCACCCAGCCTCACTCACCCACACTCACTAACCAACCCTCACTCAGCCTCACTCACCCACCCTCACCCAGCCTTACTCACCCACCCTCACTAACCAACCTTCACCCAGCCTCACTCACCCACCCTCACTAGCCAACCCTCACCCACCGTCACTCACCCACCCTCACCCAGCCTCACTCACCCACCCTCACTAACCAACCCTCACCCAGCCTCACTCACCCACCCTCGCTAACCAACCCTCACCCAGTCTCACACACTCACCCTCACTAACCAACCCTCACCCAGCCACACTCACCCACCCTCACTAACCAACCCTCACCCAGCCTCACTCACCCACCCTCACTAACCAACCCCTACCCAGCCTCACTCACCCACCCTCACTAACCAACCCTCACCCAGCCTCACTCACCCACCCTCACTAACCAACCCTCACCCAGCCTCACTCACCCACCCTCACTAACCAACCCTCACCCAGCCTCACTCACCCACCCTCACTAACCAACCCTCACCCAGTCTCACACACCCACCCTCACTAACCAACACTCACCCAGCCTCACTCACCCACACTCAATCACCACACTCACTCACCAACTCTCACTCACACTCACTCACACTTACTCACCAACCCTCACCCACCCTCATTCACTCTCACTCACTCGCCCACCCTCACCCACACTCACATTCACTCACCCACACTCAACCACCCCACTCACTCACACTCACTCACCAGCCCTCACCCACCCTCACTCATTCATCCCCACTCACCCTCATTGACTCTCACTCACTCACCCACCCTACCCACACTCACACTCACTCACCCTCACTCACCAACCCTCACTGACACTCACTCACCCACACTCAACTACCCCACTCACACTCACTCACCCTCACTCACCAACCCTCACTCACCCTCACTCACCCACCCTCACCCAGCCTCACTCACCCACCCTCACTAACCAACCCTCACACTCATTCACCTACACTGAATCACCCACTCACACTCATTCACCCCCACTCACCCTCACTCACCAACCTTCACGCACCCTCATTCACTCTCACTCACTCACCCACCCTACCCACACTCACTCACACTCACTGACCCTCACTCACCAACCCTCACTGACACTCACTCACCCACACTCAACTACCCCACTCACACTCACTCACCCTCACTCACCAACCCTCACTCACCCTCACTCACCAACCATCTACCACCCTCACTCACTCGCACTCATTCACCCATACTGAATCACCCACTCACACTCATTTACCCCCACTCACCCTCACTCACCAACCCTCACGCACCCTCATTCACTCTCACTCACTCACCCACCCTACCCACACTCACTCACACACACTGACCCTCACTCACAAACCCTCACTGACACTCGCTCACCCACACTCAACTACCCCACTCACACTCACTCACCCTCACTCACCAACCCTCACTCACACTCACTCACCAGTCCTCACTCACTCACACTCACTTATTCACTCACTCCACACAACTTAATTCACTCCCCTCACTCAACTAGTCTCACACACCCACCCTCGCTCACTTTTCATAACTCACCCACCCTCACTCACCCACACTCATTCACCCTCACTCATCCACCCTCATTTACTCAACCCCATTTCCCAGCCCTCACTGAGCCTCACCTTCATTCACCTACCTTCACTCACTCAGTAGGCCTCATTCACACATGCTCACTCACACACTGTCACTCACTCTCCATCACTCATCCACCCTCCATTACTCACGCAGCCACATTCATGAAGCTCAGCTCACCCAAACTCTCACTCAACACCAAACCGCCCACCCATGTATTTACATGATGTGGTGATGCCGGCGTTGGACTGGGGTGAGCTCAGTAAGAAGTCTGACAACACTAGATTAAAGTCCAACAGGTTTGTTTCAAACACGAGCTTTCGGAGCACTGCACCTTCCTCAGGTGAGTGAAAAGGTAGGTTCCAGAAATATATACAGACAGAAATCTGTATGCATGTTTCTGGAACATACCTCTTCATTCGGGCAGCACGGTAGCATGGTGGTTAGCATAAATGCTTCACAGCTCCAGGGTCCCAGGTTCGATTCCCGGCTGGGTCACTGTCTGTGCGGAGTCTGCACATCCTCCCCGTGTGTGCGTGAAAAGGCAGAGAGCCGGGGGAAAGCATAGGGAGACTGGGAAAAGGTAGAGAAGTGGGGAAAAGCGTAGGGAGACTGGGAAAAGGTAGAGAAGTGGTGAAAAGTGCAGGAAGCCTGGGAAAAGGTAGAGACGGGGGAAGCGCAGGGAGCCTGGGAAAGAATAGAGAGCTGGGGAAAAGTGCAGGGAGCCTGGGAAACGGTAGAGACGGGGAAGGGGGCGGGAGGGGAAAGCACAGGAAGCCTGGGAAAAGGTAGGGAGCCTGGAAAAGACGAGAGCTGAGTAGTGAGCAGGTGAGATGACCAGAGAGCTGAGCGCAGACCGGGGAGAGAAGCTAAGCTGCAGGAACAAGGGGAAAAGTGATAATTGCTGGGGCAAAAGCCAATAATCAGGGGGCAAAGTGCCATGTTCTGGGGAAAAGCACAAAGAGCAAGTGGAATGTTCCAGAAGCTGAGGCAAAGAGCAAACAACCTGGAAAGGTGCAGCTGGGCAAATTATAGAAGTGGAGGAAAGATCAGAGAGCTGGGAAAAGGACAGGAAGCTGATTATCGCGGATACATGGAATGCGGAGTTCATCCCACAATCTGCTCCGCCATAATCATATTGAATGGTGCAGGAGACCCGAGGGACCGAATGGCCGCATCCCGCTTTTAATGTCCAGGGTCCTGTAATTGGAGAATTTTGGAGTTACTTGCACATGTGCTCAAATGTAGGATGTTATCGTCATTATGTAAGTATCTGGAAGATTTTTCTGAAGCAAAGTCACGACTCCTTGTTTTGGGGAGTGGGGGTAGTGAGGTGGAGAGAGGAGGGACATCAGTCAGTTTGAACACAGGCAATTTCCAAAATAGCAATGACAGAAATGGAGAGACAACTTCTTTATCACAAAGTGCAGTTGATGGAAAAAAACATTGGTGGCATAAATAATTGGGAAAACCCTCCGCTCTGCTCATTGAAAGTAATGAATGGTACGTTTTCAGATGACATCAAAATGCTACATTTCTGCGAGGTGTTAGAAATGGAGAAAGAGGTGTGAGTTTCTACAGAAGGAGTAAACAAATGGTGATTCTCAAATGTTAGAAGTAACAGAAGCTCAAGTATTGATGCAGTTTTAATGCGAACATGTGAGGATAAATTTGTAACTGTATCCAAATTCTAAGTTGTATGATATCTTAATGACAAGTCCCAGAGTCTAACTTGTTCAATTGGCCATTCTCTCCCAGCGACACCGTCTCCGCCCACTCTCTACAGCCTGGTCTCCTGTCAGCAACACAACACCGACGGCTCTGTGACCTTCGGCTGTTTGGCAATGGACTACTCCCCAGAAATCACCAGCCTTACCTGGAAGAAAGATGGGCAGCAGATCACCACTGGAGTTAAGAAATACCCGTCAGTGAGAAACAAGAAGGGAACCTACACTCTGAGCAGCCAGTTAATCATCACCGAGTCAGAGGGGGAATGCAGCAAAATCAGCTGTGAGGTTCGACACAGCGGCTCAGACAAGAGCATTGGAATGACATGTAAGTGCTGTGGAAACTGTGAGAAACAGATGCTTTGATTACTTTATTTAAATCTTTGGTCATAACACATTGATGGTTCTCTGCACAGTTCTGATTCCTGAGAGAAATAGTGACCACAGAGAAACTGTTCAAAATATAATTAGTCATTTTATTCCTTACAACATCTTCTTCAAGAAATGTCTAACTTGTGTTTCTTGAAGGTCCTCTACCTGACATCCATCCAAATGTTCTCCTCACCGTCAGTTCTAATGAAGAAATCACAAGACAGAAATTTGCAACCATGGTCTGTTCAATCAACGATTTCAGTCCAAAGTCAATGACGGTGAAGTGGCTGAAGAATGGACAAGCCATGGGTTCAGGAATTGTCACCTCTCCCGCCTGTGAAGTGAACGGGAACTTCTCGGCGAGCAGTCGACTGACAGTCTCTGCTGGGGAATGGTTCAGCAAAGCGGTCTATACCTGCCAGGTCACTCATCAAGAGGTCATCCAAAGTCTCAACATCACCGCATCTGGTAAGAGACACAAACAGAGGAAACAGTAAATCATCCTGCACTCTGATGTTAATCCAAATCAGGAATGTACTGAAGTTAGTGCAAAGCGCAGAATAACTTCTAATTTACTGCCATGTAGTTTGTGTTTCATTCTGATGTAAGAGCTGCATTAGGATTGATCACCATTCAGGATTTGATCAGTATAGAAATAAATGTTTCCCTCTAACCTGAAGTAATGTAGGGAGTGAGGTGGATTTGATATCAGCTTTATCCTGAGACAGCTGATTAAATTGCAGAGGCAATGGCTGTCTGGAACCCTTTACTGAAACCAGCTCGGGACGAAGATTTTGGAAAGTTCATTCAAGATATTTATCAAGCAGCCTTCCATATTAGGGTTCTGAGATCAGGACTGGAATATTTGTATTGGGAATGCTGTAATACTGATTCATTAGAATGGTTTCGAGGCTGACTGTATTTCACAATGAGAATAGTTTTCACAAACCAAACTGGTTTTCCATTGTGTATAGAAGATTTAAAGGCGATCATTAGAGGTTGTTATTTCGAAGTTGATTTATTCCCATTGAGTGAGTGAAGGCTGAATCCTGCTGTCCTGATTCTGAAGATGAAACTTGGGTTGATTTCCACTTTTTTCATTCACAGATCCTTCCGTTTGCACTGATGCCTCAGTAACAATACTGCCACCACCAATAGAACAGGTCTTACTGGAGGCGACTGTAACCTTAACCTGCGTCATTTCGAATGCTCCTTATGGAGTCAACGTGTCCTGGAGTGAAGCGAAGAAGCCGCTGAAATCAGAGATTGCCGACCAGCCTGGGGCAGATACTGAGAGCGTGGTCAGCAAATTAAACATCTCCACACAAGCCTGGCTGAGTGGGGCTGTGTTTGACTGTGTGGCGAGCCATCAGGACCTGCCAACTCCTTTAAGAATTTCAACTCACAAAAAAATAGGTGAGCGGTGAGACTGAAGCAATAAGTGAGTCATTGTGTCTATTTCTAGTGTCAGTGCAGCGGTCAGTATTTAGCATTCAGTGTATTTATGGTCCATCCTGATTGGTAATTCCACTAACTGAATACTCTGGGCATTTAGAGTTTAAGGGGGAAATTGATATGCAGATGAATGAACAATGAATTAAACCCAGTGATATTGGGTGTAGATGAAGCGAGACCATAGACCACAAGACTTAGGAGCAGATGTAGGCCATTGGGCCCATTAACACCGGTCCAGCCTTCAGTGAGGTCATGACTGATCTGATGTGATAATCTTCAACTCCTCTTTCCCGCCTTATCACCATATCTCTTGATGCTTTTACTGATTTAAAATATGTGTCCCTCAACCTTGAACGTACTGACCGACCCAGAATCTGAGGTCGTCATCATTCTTCTAAACTCCAATAAGTACAGCCCAGCCGACTTAACCTCTCCCTGTAAGAAAATCCCTCCATACTCGGGATCAACCTCGTGATCCTTCTCTGGACTGCCTTCAAAACCAATCTGTCTTCCTTAGATACGGGCACCAAAACTATTCAAAGTATATCAGGTGTTGTCTAACTAATTCCCCAGTTTTAGCTAGGCTTCCCCATTGTTATATTCTACTCCCTTTAAAATAAAGATCAGCATTCAATTTGCCTCCATATTACCTGCAGAACTTACTTTTTGTGGTTTCTGCACGAGGGCCCCCAATTCCCCCATTACTTCAGCTTTCTTCAGTCTTTCTCTATATAAATGGGGCCTTACGGTAGCATGGTGGTTAGCATCAATGCTTCACAGCTCCAGGGTCCCAGGTTCGATTCCCGGCTGGGTCACTGTCTGTGTGGAGTCTGCATGTCCGCCCTGTGCGTGGGTTTCCTCCGAGTGCTCCGGTTTCCTCCCACAGTCCAAAGATGTGCGGGTTAGGTGGATTGGCCATGCTAAATTGCCCATAGTGTAAGGTTAATGGGGGGATTGTTGGGTTACGGGTATACGGGTTACGTGGGTTTAAGTAGGGTGATCATTGCTCGGCACAACATCGAGGGCTGAAGGGCCTGTTCTGTGCTGTACTGTTCTAAGTCTAAATCTAAATAATAACTCTTTATGTTCTTCCTTCTACCAAAGTGTCTAACCTCACATTCTCTGTCCCTCTGTGGATTTCCTGTAATCCTCACCACTTGCCTTTTTACCTATTTTTTGTCATCTGCATGGGAATAGTACATTCATTTATCAATCACCGTTTTGAAATTCATGTATTGCCCCACCCCCTCCCCCTCCCCCTCCCTCTCTTGCCTTCTCGTCATCACCTCAAATAAGGGCACTAAATTTGTCAGGCATGATTTATCCTTCCCGAAGCCGTGCTGACTCTGTTTGATTATATTGAGTATTTCTAAATGCTCAGCTATTGGATCTGTTATAATGGACTCGAACCGTTTTCCACTGACAGATGTTAAGGTCCCTGGCCTATAGTTACCTGTGTTTGACTCCCTCCCCTTTTGAAGGGTGTAGGGTGGATACGTGGGTTTGAGTCAGGTGATTATGGCTCGGCACAACATCGAGGGCCGAAGGGCCTGTTCTGTGCTGTACTGTTCTATGTTCTAAGGTGGGAGGAGCCTGGTGTGGAGTTTATACACCAGCACAGAACAGTTGGGCCGAATGGACTGTTTCCCTGCTGTTGACTTTCTGAAACTTTCGAATCCAATATCCGTGAATTCTCAGGGAAAAGGATTGTGTCCACCTCTGCACCGAGCTGGGAACCCGGACTGATCCCAAAGTGGAAAATGGAAACCTTTAAAATCCAACACAAAACACATTTCTCTCACATCTAACCCGCGGTTCCATTGTCTCCGGAATTCCCCATTTTATTGACATTTATTGTACATTTTCTGCAGATCCCAATCCGCGGGAACCGTCCGTCTCTGTCCTCCTGCCCTCGGCTGAAGACGTCTCCGCTCAGAGATTCGTCTCCCTCAGCTGCTTAGTGAGAGGTTTCTCCCCCCGAGAGATCTTCGTCAAGTGGACCGTCAATGACAAGCCGGTGAATCCCGGGAACTACAAGAACACCGAGGTGATGGCGGAGAACGGCAATAGCTCCTTCTTCATGTACAGCCTGTTATCCATTGCAGCGGAGGAGTGGGCCAGCGGCGCTTCTTACTCCTGTGTGGTGGGACATGAAGCCATCCCCTTGAAGATCATCAACAGAACGGTTGATAAATCCAGCGGTAAACCCAGTTTTGTGAACATTTCCCTCGCTCTGATGGACACCGTTAATTCATGTCAATGAGAATCTATTGGTTATATTTCGAACTAAAATAAAAATAATAAAAACGTTTCCTCTAATTGTGATTTAAACATACAGCCACTTGATTAATGGTGTTTCCACTTTACTGATGTTAGATCTGAAAATGAAATGAAAATCACTTATTGTCACAAGTAGGCTTCAGTCAAGTTATTGTGAAAAGCCCCTCAGCGCCACATTCCGGCACCTGTTCGGGGAGGCTGGTACGGGAATTGAACCGTGCTGCTGGCCTGTCGTGGTCTGCTTTATAATCCAGCGATTTTAAACCAGTCTCTGGTCAATGAGACCCGGATTTCTACAGGTCTCAGCCCCAAGTCTGATACAACCAGAGCTCTCAGCTCAGAAACACCCTGGGTTAGAGACAGAGTAAAACTCATTCATTCCAGGATTCAGCAAAATATCTTCATTGACTTTCCTCCAGATGAGGAGAAATCGGACAATTTCCCATTTCAGACAAACAAACCCATCACATTTAGATCTCGGTGTTCCTGCTTCTCTCATTGTCCATCCCTTTAAAATTAATGTCAGCTTTAAGTTGCTGCATGAGACCCATTGGGAACTGATTTGAGGGTCACACAGAAACATGGACCAACAATCTCCAGTCAAAGAGAGGGGAAAGTGAAATTGTTAATCCACTGTACCCCCACCTCCCCAACAGAGAGAGCGGGAGGGGTATTAGTTATTCCACTGTCTCCCCACCCACCCACCCACCTCCCACACAGAGAGAGGGGGAAGGGCATTAGTTAATCCACTGTACCCCCACTTCCCCAGTAGAGGGAGGGGAGGGGTATTAGTTAATCCACTGTACCCCCACTTCCCCAATAGAGAGAGGGTCTTTAGTTAATTCACTGTACCCCCACTTCCCCAACATAGAGAGTGGGAGGAGCTTTAGTTAATCCATTGTACCCCCAATTCGCCAACAAAGAGAGGAGAGGGGGGCATTAGTTAATCCACTGTACCCCACCTCACAATCAGAGAGAGTGGGAGGGGCTTTAGTTAATACACTGTACCCCCACTTCACCAACAAAGAGAGGGGCATTAGTTAATCCATTGTCTCCCCACGTCCCCAACAAAGAGAGGGGTTGGGGCATTACTTAACACACTGTACCCCCACTTCCCCAGCAAAGCGAGGGGAGGAGCATTAGTTAACACACTGTGCCCCCACTTCCCCAGCAAAGCGAGGGGAGGAGCATTAGTTAACACATTGTGCCCCCACTTCCCCAACAAAGAGACGGTGGTGGGCTGAGTTAATCCACTGTACATCCGCTTCCAACAATGGGGGGGGGGGGGGGGGGGTGTACATTAGTTAATCCACTGTACATCCGCTTCCAACAATGAGGGGGGGGGTGTACATTAGTTAATCCACTGTACATCCGCTTCCAACAATGAGGGGGGTGTACATTAGTTAATCCACTGGACACCCGCTTCCAACAATGAGTGGAAGGACATTATTTAATCCACTGCCTCCCCACTTCCCCAACAAAGAGAGCTAAGGGGCAATACTAACCCGTTTTACCTCCACTTTCCCAACCATAAGAGGAGGAAGGTGATGAGTGAACTCTCTGTATCTCCACCTCCAACAGGGAGAACCCAAAGTCAATTTGCTGACCTGACCAGAGAGAGGGCGATTATTAACTCAATATCTTCCCAGTCCCCAAGCAGGGAGTTTGGAAGTAAACGGTTGTCTGGACTAAGAACTCAGTTACTGACATTACAAGACGCCATGTAGTTTACAGGCTGATACATGATAAAGATGTTCTTAAAATATCTATTTATGCAACATAATTTTTTTAGCACCCTTGTTCCTCTTATCCGTATGCTGAGACCGATTCCCCATAATCCAAATCCAGACTGGTGATTGAATTCTCTCTGGGTTTTCACTGTTCTCTCCCGAGGAGCCTCCTTGTTTTTTTGCATTAGGTCACCTGATGTCAACTTGCAACTCACGGAAAACATATTTATATGCAGAAAGTTCAACATATTCTACATCGGTATCAATAATACCCACAACTGGCAAAGCTACAGGCAGCTGATACAAATACACAGACAGATAAACAGACACAGACACTACACTCACATGCACACAGACCCACAAACACACACACGCTCACAAGTAGACACAAACACACACATGGACACACACATAGAAACACATGCACAAACATACACCCAGGCACAACGGACCACACATATTTTGACACAAAAACACACGCAAATGTGCACAAAAATTCACAAGCATGCACATAAACACAAAAAGCACATGTTTAGAAACACACAGACTCACGTGCACATCCACAAATACAAACACAATTCCACACACACAAGTGGGTACACGCATGTACACAGACATATACAACCACATGTCCACACAGATACACAGACATATACAACCAGACAAGCAGGCTGACAGAAGAATATGAAACAGAAATGTAACCAATAACATATAAATTAGCAGAATTTCACGATGACAGAAATATTTCCATTCAAACAGAGACAATAATCCACACTAACGGACACACGTAGATACATATTAGCTGACTCGTACACACGCTAACACCAACACATATGAATACACATAGAGTCATCAACACACATCAATAGATAGTTATAATCAAACATCAACGCATAAATAGCACCACTGCCTCACAGCGCCATAATCCCGGGTTCAATTCCAGCCTTGGGTGATTGTCTATGTGGAGTTCCCACGTTCTCCAGTGTCTGTTCCCGTTTCCTCCGTGTGCTCCAGTTTCCTCCCACAGTCCAAAGATGTGCAGGTTAGGTGGATTGGCCAGGCTATATTACCCCTTAGTGCCCACAACGTTAGTTGGGATTACGGGGTTCTCGGCAAAGGGCAGGGGCATGCGTCCAGGCAGAGTGCTCTTTCGGAGGGTCGGTGCAGACACAATGGGCCGAATGGCCTCGTTCGGCACAGTAGGGATTATATTTAATGATGATTCTATGAAGAAATACACGCATCAACAAACACACACACACAAACGCACTTATCCAGACACAAACATTAAGACAATGACAAGCATGTTGAACGTACAAAGACACATTGACACTTTCATTACTGGACAGGGAAGTATAAACTCATATTGACACAGGCATTAATATATAAACATAGACTTCAACACACAAACACACACAATAAAACACTCATATATACACATTAACAGAAGATAAACAAAGTTCACACAGGCGCTGACACACAAATACACAGATCAATACTCCTTGACACATGAACACCGACAATGACACTTATAAAAACATCGGGACACACAAATGAAGAGTAAAGAAATACGAATTTCGCATCCACACAGACACAAAAGCTAAAGAACAAACACAAACGTCAGGCAAGGGCGGCACGGTGGCATAGTGGTTAGCACTGCTGCTTCACGCCACCATGGACCTGAGGTTGATCCCGCTTCTCGGTCTGTGTCCCAGTGGAGTTTCCCCATGACCCGTGGGTCTCACCCCAACAACCCAATGATGTGCAGGGTTGGTGGATTGGCCATGTTAAATTGCCCCTTAATTGGAAGAAAAAAGTTACAGAGATCGATTTCCGAGTGTCATGAACTCAACAGTAGATATGCAATGACAAATATATTAAAGAATGAATTAGCAGCGGGAGAAAATGAAACGAGAATATTAAAAAACATATCCTGGATTAATAAACAAACTAATTATATTTGGCTCGATCCTTGTAGATACCACAGACAACACCTGGACTGAAGAAAATGAGGATGATAACGGGAACATCTGGACAACCGCTTCCACATTCATCACCCTGTTCTTCCTGAGCATTTCCTACAGCGCTGCTGTCACTCTGGTGAAGGTGAGAAGATTCAATCCACTCACACTTCAAACTGACAGAGGCCGTTTAAAACATCTCTAAATGTTTGATTGATTAAAAACTCTAACATCAATGTCCCAGATCATAAACATCGGCTTCATCATTTCTCTCTCTTTTACAGATCAAGTGATGGGTTGACGTTCGGATGCTGTAGATTTTCCTCAGCTGTTTATTATGATCTGTGTGTGACAGAAATACAATATCTCCTCTTGGTGACTCTAACAGTAAAATTCTCTCAGTTTATTATTCTGCATCTGTAACTGAGACAATCATGGACAGTATTTCTGCTTTTCAGTTTGAAATGTACGAGATAATTTTGGCTGTAATGTAATTGTAGTTAATAATTTCTCTCAATGTCATGTCTAAATAAGTAACTTACCTCGTACCTTATTAACAACAGTTGCCCTTTATGTTGAGCTCCTGTTTTCTCTCTCTCTCTTGTGTCTGTTACAGTTGTACATACATTTGGCAGCTCAGAGGGCATGTGTTCTGTTCTCAGTGTGACCCTCAATCGTTATGTTCCCTTTTGTAAACATCAAAATAAACTTTTGTGCTATATTTTCTCTGAAATTTTAATAAATATTGAATGAAAAATGAAGAAAACAAGTCTAATCTGAACTCCTTTCTCTAAGGTCCATCGGCACCGCTCCATTTCCCCGATTACACAGTTGTCTCCCGTTTCCCAGACAGATATTTCTCACCAGTCCTGTCTGGGATGTGTCTGAACTCAAGGCCCCTCAGTGAAAGAGCCGCTGCGCCACCAAGCGGCCCATCCGGGTTAAGTCACCTTCACCTTTGTCTTTTTTTGGTCAACTCCAGAGACAGAATGATTTCACAGCTGAAGAATTCCACAGATTCACTCCCCTCTGATGGAAGAAATGTCTCCTCACCTCTGTCCTAAATTTGAGACCTCTTACTCTGAGATTATGCCCTCTGGTCCCAGACTCTCCCACAAGAGGAAACAAGATAATTTTTCAGGCAGTGTAACTGGTTAAAGCTCTTTCCACAGTCAGTTCACTGGAACACTCCCACTCAGATGTGTGTGGGTCTCGGGGCTTTTCCAGTCACACTGATGTCTGAAATCTCTTCCCACAGTCAGAACAGACAAACACATTGACAGTTTGTGATATGTAGGTCCTAATGAATTGAGTCAGATCTTGATGTTATATTTGGTTCGAGTTGCCCAGCTGCCAAACCTCCCGTTCTAATGCCTGAAAAAGAAGTTTTGAAGCAGAATATTGTTCCCAGTGTCTCTGAAACACTCTGTCCGCTGAACAATCCACTGGTTGTGGAAGGTGTCACGCATTCCGGTGGATACCACATGCTCCCTCTGCAAGACCACTGGGAATAGACAAGACCACAGAACAGAAGTCGGCAGCCAGAGTAACCGCCCACCTCCTCCATAATAATAATAATAATCTTTATTGTCACAAGTAGGCTTACATTAACAATGCAATGAAGTTACTGTGAAAAGCCCCTCGTCACCACACTCCGGCGCATGGTTGGGTCACAGAGGGAGCATTCAGAATGTTCAATTCACAGCACGTCTTTCGGGACTTGTGGGAGCAAACCGGAGCACCCGGAGGAAACCCACGGGGAGAACGTGCAGACTCCACACAGACAGTGACCCAAGCTGGGCATCGAATCTGGGACCCTGAAACTGTGAAGCAACAGTGCTACCCTACCCCACCCAGCTACAATGCACTGTTTTAACCAGACTCAAAGTAGATTCACGCTCAGCACAAGAATATTAGATAATATAGACTGTCAGATCCACAAACTCTGCCAAAGTGGCTGCAACTTGACAGGTTACTGTGGACATTAAACTGTGGGCAATATTCGATGCTGTGACCAATATTTAGTTAAATACGGACCTGAATAATGAAACTTTGCAGCCACCTGTGAAGTTTAAATGTGTCGTTGTGTCAGGATGAACCAGCATTTGAGGAATGTGAAATCTCGGGATTGTTGGTCTCCAAGTGCCGTATTGAACACAGGAGAATGACCTTGAATTGGGACAGGGATAAGCGTGAGTGAGCATCGTAAACTGCTATTGTATCGGGGTGTTCTGGGCCCCAAAGTTTTAACCCTGCAGTTAATTGGCAGGGATGCAGTATAATAAACCCTGGACAAAACAAATGTGTGTGTGTGAGAAGCATCTGAAGCACCAGGAACCAGCTGAACCAGCAGAGCTGAATGTCTCCCAGTGCAGCCACAGGACTGAACTTATTCCAGCTTCCAAGCCCACCTCAGACCCAACCTCCTGGCTATTCATCTACAAGAACGTTTGAGGACTTTGGGTCTGTACTCGTTGGGGTTTAGAAGGATGAGAGGGGATCTTATTGAAACTTACAAGATACTGCGAGGTCTGGATAGAGTGGACATGAAGAGGATGTTTCCACTTGCAGCAAAAAATAGAACCAGAGGACACCATCTCAGACTACAGGGACGATCCTTTAAAACAGATGAGGAGGAATTTCTTCAGCCAGAGGGTGGTGAATCTGTGGAACACTTTGCCGCAGAAGGCTGTGGCGTCCAATTCACTGAGTGTCTTTAAGACAGAGATAGATAGGTTCTTTATTAATAAGGGAATCACGGGTTATGGGGAGAAGGCAGGGGAATGGGGATGAAACAATATAAACCATGATTGAATGGAGGAGCTGAGTCGATGGGCCAAATTGCCTAATTCTGCTCCTATGTCTTATGGTCTGATAAGAAGCTTCAGAGACTCATGAGAATTATTTGCTTTTAAAAACGCTTCACTCCAACGAAAGGATCAGCTCAATAAGAAGACATCAGACCTGCAGCGATATAAAGATTGCAGTCTGCATTCCATTTTCATCATCACAGCTTCAACTTGATCTGTACCTAATTTCTGTGTCTGTGTCAGTGAGTGAAAGGGCCGAGAGACTTAGATGCTCCAACATCCAGGGAATGGTTGTGAAAATAAATAACCTTTATTCCTTTAAAAATCACCAGTAAGCCTGCTGCTGAACTGTATTTTAAATAAAGAAATATCACATTGAGGGTCAGAAAATATCACACAAACATCCTGATAATGGACGGGAAAGGACCACGAAATGTAATCAACCGTTGTATAACCCCCTTCAGGTAGCTATATAGAGGCTGCAGCCTCTCACACTGAATGTCTACGTGATCCATAGACACCTCCAGGCTACAAACATCAGCTGCAGCCTGGGAGTGGGTGAAAGATCTGTTGTCTGTAATTTGCCCAGGGCACTAGGACCCGGCTGGGAACAGAAACCTTCAGGTCCCGCCCACCAGCTGTCGCATCACCAAGACGCCAGCGCATGCGCTCTTCTTCCCCGGTGAACCAAGATGGCAGCTGTGAAGCAGGGCCTGGTCCCGGGACAGAGAGCTGACCGGCGGTGATGTGACCTGAGGATCACCACACCTCAGGCAAGGGGCCAGGTTGGGAAGGCGGTGCCTTCAGGAATAACTGGGAAGGTGATGTTTGGTCAGTTGCTGCAGTCTGTGTAGTGAAAGGTGCTGTCACAGTGGTGTGAGGTAAGGAAGTACAGGATTATCACCCAGCAATGATGAATTAAGGGGAATGTAAATCCAGCTCAGGCTGCTTTCAGATTGGAAAGGGAGCTAAGGTGTGTCCTTAGAGCTGGTGAATGTTTTGGCTTTGTCAGTTTCTCTGTAAAGTCCTTCTCATTCATTCCCTCTCTTTACAGCACAGAGAGAGGCCCTTTGGCCCATTCATAATAATCTTTAATATTAGTGTCACAAGTAGGCTTAAATTAACACTGCAATGAAGTTGCTGTGAAAATCCCCCACTCGCCTGTTCAGGTACGCAGAGGAAGAATTCAATATGTCCAATTCATCTAACAAGCTCAACTTTCCGGACTTGTTGGAGGAAATCGGAGCACCTGGAGGAAACCCATGCAGACACGGGGAGAACGTGCAGACTCCGAAGCCAGGAATCGAACCCAAGTCCCTGATGCTGTGAAGCACCAGTGCTAACCACTATGCTACCGTGCCGCCCAGAAGATTATTAGATTACTAATTCTGGATGAATTGTGTCCCAGGATGCTGTGGGAGGTGAGGGAGAGATTGCAGTGGCTCTTACCCAAAGTTTTAACCATAAATTCGGCCTGTGATCCGTAGAATTTAGAAGGTTAAGGTGTGATCTGATTGAAGTATTTAAGATATTAACAGGGAAAGACAGGGTAGATAAAGATAAACTATTTCCACTGGTTGGAGATTCCAAAAGTAGGGATCATTGTCTAAAAATTAGGGCTTGACCATTCAGGAGAGATGTTCGGAAGAACTTCTTCACACACAGGGTGGGAGAGGTTTGAAACTCTTTCCCACAAACAGCAGGTGAAGTTGCATCAGTTGTTAAGTTTAAATCTGAGGTAGAGTTTTGTTAAGCAAAGATATTAATGGATATGGAGTTAGATCACAGATCAGCCATGATCTCACTAAATGGCAGGACAGACTCGAGGGGCTGAATGGCCTACTCCTGTCCCAATGTGTATTTCTGTAATTCTGAAATACAGACAATAATATGATAGGGGCAGCACGGTGGCGCAGTGAGGTTAGCCTTGCAGCCTCACGGCGCCGAGGACCCAGGTTCGATCCCGGCTCAGGGTCACTGTCCGTGTGGAGTTTGCACATTCTCCCCATGTCTGCGTGGGTTTCGGCCCCACAACCCAAAAATGTGCAGGCTAGGTGGATTGGCCACACTAAGTTGCCCCTTAATTGGAAAAAAAATGAATTGGGTACACTAAATTTAAAAAAAAGAGTATACCATGACAGGGAAAGAGTTCGGATTAGAACCTGAGTTAGTCCGAGCTGCAAACCATCCCTCCAGATCCTGGCCCTTCATAGATTTAACGAAGGCCAAGGCGATAGTTGGATTATTGAAAGACTTGATGGAGTTGTTGGATACCATTTTTTGGGTCTCAGGATAAAGCCTGACGTAATTCACTCCCCACAGCCTTGAGCTGCCTTTGAACTTCATCGAAGCCTCGACGCTTCGTTTGTGTTGCTGCCGAAAGTCCTGAATCGTCCCTCTCTCCTGGAGCCAGACGCCACCTCACCGTTCCCTCTCCAGGACATTCTGGCGATCTTTCCAGTTGTGGAAGTGAATGATTACAGGCCTGGGATGAAAACTATCCCTCAGCCTCAGAGACGGGATACGATACATCCTTTCTAATTTGAAACACCCAGGCTTCACATCCAGCTTGAGAAAACGTGGCTTCCGGTCCTCGAAGAACTAACGGGAGCCTAACCATCCACACCTTCTGACAGGCCATCAACTCGGATGTTCTTTCTCCGACGCTCGGTTCTCCAAATCCTCCAGGACCTCCGCCAGCCACTCGGCTGGATCTCAAAGGATTGAATTCTTGCCTCCGTGAAGGAGGCATCTTGCTGAATGTTCAGGTTCTCTCCTCCGGATCATCGAGCCTCTTCCTGGTGTTTTGCAGCTGGGCCTCATGAGCTCACAGATATTGAGTCAGCACACTCCGCCTCTGGTCAGTAACACGGATAATGTCGGCAGTCATCATTTTCGCCACCTCTTGAGAGAGCCCCAGAGAGTGCGGGATTGTGAGACCTCCTGAGGGTCAGGCCGCATTGTTGAAAAGGCGGCTTCATTCCCGCTGAATCCACCTGCCCTGTTTTATCAGCGCATTTCTTCACTTTTTACAGCATAATCCTTCCAGACCGAACCCTGAAGTCTTCCAGGGACATGATAACAAATATTAATTCAAGGAGTAGGTAGATGAGTGCCAGGCAATCAGGATAAGTGACAGATCATAGGTCAGTGGCACTAGAACCTGCGGAAAATAAGCTAATCCCATTCCGGTGGGAGGGATTTCTTCACTCGAGGATGTGGTGAAGCTTTGGAATTCTCTACCTCCGAGGATTGTGCAGCTTCAGTCGTCAAGTATGTTCAAGACACAGATTGACAAGTTTCTGGATATTGAAGATGTCGAGGGATATGGGGATAAAGTGGGAAAACGGTGCTGAGCTAGATCGGCTTAGGATCCCATTGAATGGTTCAGCTTCAATGGGCTGAATGGCCGACTGCAACTCCTATTTGTTATGATCTCCTGGACAGGAAGCTGTGAGCTTGGATCTGTCAATCAACATGAATCAGCACCTTCAGGAGAATTGGGAGGGTGAATATTAGATACAGCAGAGTGAGAATGGAGGGAGATTGTGTGGGATGGAGATTTACAGCTTTCGGGGAATAAGATAGAGGAAACAATGTGACATAGAAACTAGCATTGTCTGTTCTGAGTTTCAATCCTGTACTGACAGTGACGAATTTTGTAAATTGTTTCTTCCAGGATATTAGACAAGGAGGAATTACAGACAGAAATCTCAAATGTTACGTCCCGAACTGACAGCCACTCCCTTCCTTGGAACCTGAATACCATCGGGCTTTCAATCTAGAAGGAGAAATGTTTACCCGAACTGTTAGCTAAAGATTTCAACCATTAGTGTGACTGGAAAAGCACCGAGACCCACACAACACACACCCGAGTGAGAGAGTTCCAGTGAACTGACTGTGGAAAGAGCTTTAACCAGTTACACAGCCTGAAAAACACAACCTTCAGAGTGAGGAGATACCGTACCCGTGTTGTGGATGAGGCTTCAACTGATTGTCCAACCTGCAGAGACGTGAGGAGACCCAAAACATGGAGAAACCGTGGAAATGTGGGGATTGTGGGAAGGGATTCAGAGTCCCATCTCAGCTGGAAATTCATCAACGCAGTCACACTGGGGAGAGGCCGTTCACCTGCTCAAAGTGTGGGAAGGGATTTACTCAGTTCTCCAGTCTGCAGACACATCAGCGAGTTCACACTGGGGAGAAGCCATTCACCTGCTCCCAGTGTGGGAAGGGATTTACTCAATTATATCACCTTCAGAGACACCTGCGAGTTCACACTGGAGAGAGGCCATTCACCTGCTCTCAATGTGGGAAAGGATTTGCTGAAGTATCCAACCTGCAGTCACACCAGCGAGTTCACACTGGAGAGAGGCCATTCACCTGCTCTCAGTGTGGGAAAGGATTTACTCAATTATCTCACCTGCGGACACACCAGCGAGTTCACACTGGGGAGAGGCCGTTCACCTGCTCTCAGTGTGGGAAAGGATTTGCTGAAGTATCCAACCTGCGGAGACACCAGCGAGTTCAGAATGGGGAGAGGCCATTCACCTGCTCTCGGTATGGGAACGGATTCACTCGGTTATCTCACCTGCGGACACACCAGCGAGTTCACACTGGGGAGAGGCCATTGATCTGCTCTCAGTGTGGGAAAGGATTTACTCGTTTATCCAACCTGTGGAGACACCAGCGAGTTCACACTGGGGAGAGGCCATTCACCTGCTCTCAGTGTGGGAAAGGATTTACTGAAGTATCCAATCTGCGGAGACACCAGCGAGTTCACACTGGGGAGACGCCGTCCACCTCTCACTGTGAGATGGGATTGCATATTTCATCGCACCAGCTGTGACACCAACAATTTCACAATCGATTACAGGGGTTGGATTCTGCTGTTATTGTTTCTACTCTACAGCCAGGACTGCATTTTGTTCATTCTGACAGGTGGTCAGTGGGGATGGTCGGAGGGTTTCTTTCTGCTGGACTGGCCGGTCTCACCACTTTGCCTCCAGTGGGCTGATTCTCTTTGAGCTTTGTTGCTAATACCTGGTTTCAAATTGCACAAGGATCTCCGAGTGAAAGGGTGTTTGGTAGTGTGAAGATATTTAGTTTCCATTTCTGTTTCAAACCCTCCAAGCATGCCATGTTGCCATGGAGATGGGCCCTGGTGGTTACCTGGTTCTTTTGTTTAAGTTATCTGGGTGTTCCTCACATCAGAAAACTATCAGGGTATGAGCAGCAAGTTGTCTGAGGTGGATTGGGAAACTGATTGGTACAGGGAATACCTAATATTTAAGGAATTATTACATATTTATCAGGGGGTCGGTCAGCTCAGTTGGCTGGACGGCTGGTTTGTGATGCAGAGCGAGGCCAACAGTGAAGATTCAACTCCCGTATTGGCTGAGTTGATTCATGAAGGCCCGCCCTTCTCAACCAGGCCCCTCGCCTGAGGTGTGCTGACCCTCGGGTTAAATCACCTCCAGTCAGTTCTCTCTCTGTCAAAGGGGAGAGCAGCCTATGCTCCTCTGGGATTTTTGCAACTTTTATTTCACATAAATGCAACAAATATAGATTCCTTTAAAGAATAAAAATCCAACAGGAAAAGTGATGGAACCATGGCTAACAAGAAAAGTTAAAGATTCATTAGATCCATTAGAATTCAGCAAAGGAGGACCAAGAAACTGATGAGAGCAAACTGGTGAGAAACATAAAAACCGACTGGAAAAGCTTTGACAGGAATGTGAAAAGGAAAAGATTAGCAAAGACCAATGTGGGTCCATTCCAGGCAGAAACAGGAGAGTTTATAATGGGGAGTAAAGAAACGGCAGAGAAACTGAACAATGTGTGTCTGTCTTCACGGAGGAAGATGCAAAAATTTCCCCAAAACCCGAGAGACCCAAGGGGCTCGTGAGCACAAGGAACAGTAAGAGATGAGAATTAGTGAAAAAGTAGTACTGGAGAAATTAATGGGGTTGGAAGTGAATAAATCCCCAAAAGCTGATGATCCACATACCAGAGTGCTGAACGAGGTGGCTGTAGAGATCTCTATTCCTCATTCTAAATTCTCCTGACTCTATCTGGAATGGACAAACTTTTCCTTTTTACATACCTATAGAAACCTTTACCATCCATTTTTATGTAATTTGCTGTTTCACATTCATATTCTATTCTCCCTCGCTTTCTCGGTGTCTTGGTCTTTTGCTCTATTATAAAATCGTCCCAATCCTCAGGTTTATTCCTATTTCTGATAACTTTATCAGCCTTTTCTTTCAATCTTTTACAAAACTTCACTTCCTCTGGTAGTCAGTTCTCTGACCTTTTGGGGTTCTTGTGCTCTGAAGGAAAGTAAACTGTGTAATAATTATTGAAAGTCTATCCATTGCCTGTGGACTGTCATATTTTAATTTATTTACCCCAATCCTCCTCAGCTAATTTGTCCCTTCAACCTTCATAACTTCCTTCAAGCTTAGTACCCTGGCTTCAGATTGGAATACCTCATATTCAATATTCTGGTCACTCATCCCTAAAGGTTGTTTTCAGCGCGATTATCAATTAGCCCTTTATCATTGCATCATACTAGATCTACAAGAGCCTGTTCTCTAGTCGGTTCCTCAACATTACTGCTGTAGATAACTGTCCCGAACACACTTCAGAAACTTGTCCTCCACAGCATCAGTGGCCATTAGGTTTACCCAGTCTATATGCAGATTGAAGTCACCCATTACTGTTTTACCCATGCTACATTCTTCTCTAATCTCCGATTAATACCATGTCCCACACAACCCCTACTGTTTGGTGGCCTATAACAGCTCTTACCAATGTTTCCTGACCCATGCTGTTTCTTGTCTCCACCCAAACATATTCCACGTTTTGTATTCCTGATCTGAGATCCACCCTTACTAATGTTCTGATGTCGTCCCTTATTATCCGAGCAACACCACCTCCTTTTCCTTTTTGCCTGCATCATCAGCAAACTAAGCGACCATACCTTTGGTACTGTCATCAAAGGCATTGATATAAATTGTAAAACGTTGAGGCTCCAGCACTGATGGATGTGACACATCACTCATTACATCTTGCCCACCAGAAAATGGCCTATTTGTGCCTCCTCTCGGTTTTCTGGCAGCTGGCTAATCTTTCACTGTGAAAGACAATTCTGGGATTAAAGGCTGCCAGACTGTGAAAAGGACGCAAGTAAATCCTGGGGAATGACTCATTACTTCGGACTGGTTCTGAGATAATTCAGTTTCGACTTGCAGGGCAAAGTAACTATAATCGTGCAGTTCGAATTTAGATTGCGTAACTGTGGTATGGTAGCACAGTGGTTAGCACTGGTGCTTCACAGTGCCAGGGCGCCAGGTTCAATTCCCACTTGAGCCACTGTTGTACAGTCTGCACGTTCTCCCTGTGTCTGTGTGGGTTTCCTCCGGATGCTCCGGTTTCCTCCCACAAGTCCCGAAAGGTGTGCTTGTTAGATGAATTTGGCATCCGGAATTCTCCCTCTGTGTACTCAAACAGGTGCTGGACTGTGGCAACTAGGGGCTTTTCACAGTATCTTCATTGCAGTGTTAATGTCAGCCTACTTGTGATGATAATAAAGATTATTATTATTAAAAAGAGCAAAGTTCTATGTGTAGGTTAATGTACCTTTTAGTTTGTTGCATTAAAAGTCATAACACGTGAAGTCCCGCCGTGTGATTCTTTAATTTGTTGACTGGGAATTCAATTTTTAAAAAATAATTTGCTGACCTTTATGCAGGTCCTAAGCCACAAATTGCTTCCATCGTGCACCTTTCTGTCTCTATTGTTCGTGTCACTGACAGCCAGGTGATGGAGCTGAGGGCTGAATTTAGCTGAGAGTAAAGGAGCCTGTGCACGAATAGAGAGGGGAAGGTGCTGGAGGACTGACTGGGAAATGAATCTCCAACTAATCAGGGGTGGGGGGGTTTCGGCGACCACAGTTTACATACAGAAAAATCCCGGAGTTCCCCTCGGGGAAGTGTGTGTAAAGGCCACAATGTTACAGAAATTCAAGTAAACAGGTTGCAAGGAGAAAGAGTATAATAGAAATGTTTGCACCGAGCAAGAGAAAACTATAAAGCTACAAAAGGAAGAACCTTATTGATTGTCATGATGGGGAATGTAGACAGAGGGAGGCAACGCAGAGAAGATATGAATAACTTTAATAAACTTTATTCAACAGTAATGTCACTTACACACATTAAAACAAAGGACCTCCAATAGAAACAGATTCTCAGAGGTCAGACTGAGGATAAGATTGGACATGAAGAGATAAATAATCCGAAAGGACAGACAATGTATATTCTCGACACTGAGCCAGAGGGTCAGGAGATGGACTAAATACAAAGACATTCTTAAGTTTTTAAGGAAGAGAGGAGATATTCAGTTATAAACCATGAGAAACGCGGTGACCATATCACACAGACTGACTAAAGACTGACATCATTTACCAGGTTAATTAATGGGTTCATGTGTTCCACTTTGATAAATAAATAACCAGAGTGTGTTGACAAGTTAAGAACACGTTGAGCAAATTCTTCGGGATAGAGGACAAATGCGCTAGGAGGACCAGCGAGCCACGTGCACATGTTTTGGGCATGCCCTCAGCTGAGGGGGTACTGGGAGGGATTTGCGGGGGTCAGGTCTCGGGTGCTAAAAACAAGGGTGGTGATGAGTCCAGGGGTGGCAATTTTTGGGTTTCGGAGGACCCGGGGTCCAGGGGGAGAAAGAGGCCGCTGTTTTGGCCTTTGCTTCCCTGATAGCCCGGCGACGAATATTATTGGCGTGGAGGGACTCAAAGCCCCCGAAGACTGAGTGGTGGCTTGCGGACATGTCGAGTTTCCTGGGTATGGAGAAAATTAAGTTCGCCTTGAGGGGATCTGTGCAGGGGTTCGCCCGGAGATGGCAACCATTTATTGACTTCTTTGCGGGAGAGTGAGCGTCAGCAGGGGGTGGGGGGTAGAGTACAGTAGGAGGGAAAATATGGCGGGTAGTACCGGTGGGAGAGGAGCGGGCTTGTGCAATATGTTACGATTGAAGTATTGAAAGTACGTGGATGTTTGCACATTTTTGCCTATTTTGCTTTCTTTCGATGATGTCTGTAACTGTTTATAAAGCCAAAAACTACCTCAATAAAATTGTTTATTAAAGAACACGTTACTAAAGTCGAAAAGGATCAATATAAAATCTCGGTGTTCCTGAGCAGGTCTACCTTTGAGCAGATTGATCAGATTAGAATAACGTGCTCACTGATCTTTCTGATGAGACCTCCCGTCAGTATCCAGTAATCTCATGGTCTCTGTCTGGAATGGGTTAGGTGATAGAAATAAAAACATTGAACAAATATCTCATTGTTTCTTATTTTCCGAGCTCGTATTAAGTGTTATGGATAATTCGGTAAAAACACGTGGTATATTTAGATTTTAGGGAGCAACACTGTAACAATTTGAAATGAAATCCAGGATCTCTGATCATTATGAATTCCATTATCAGAAGCTGTGTTTCCGGACAGCACACACAGACACCCTCTGTACAGTGTGAACTTACTGAGGAGTCAAAGGTTTAAACGACTGAGTGAATCCCTTCCCACTCAGAGCAGTGAACAGTCTCAGCTCAGTGTGAACTTTCATCAGGTCAGTTGAAACATTTCCACACATGGAGAAAGTGAATGACTGTCCAACAGCAGACTGTGTGACTGAGTGAATCCCAACACACACATAGAGCAGACGGTTGGCCTCTCCCCAGTATGAATACACTGGTGTCTCAGAAGGGTGCATGTCTAATTGACTCTCCTCCCACACTCTGAGCATGAGATGGCCTCTTCCCAGTGTGAGTGCAATGGTGAACTGTGAGGGGAGATGTTTGCCTGAATCCAGTCCCACAGTGAGAGCACCTGAACTCCCTCACATCGGTGAACACGTCAATGGGAGATAATTTCCTCGGAAAGTTTACAGCACTTCCCGCAGTCTGGGCATTTAATAGGTCACTCATCAGTGTGAACTGCCTGATGTCTCACCAGGTTGGACAAGTGAGTAAATCCCATCCTACACTTGGAACAGGTGAATGGCCTTTCCCCAGTGTGAAGTCGCTGGTGGATCAGCAGGTAGGATGAACGAGTGAATTGTTTTCCTCACACAGAACAACTGACTGGTTTCTCCCCAGTGTGAATGCACCGATGTATCCGCAATTAGGATGACTGAATAAATCTGTTCCCACATTCAGAGCAGGTGAATGGCCTCTGCCCAGTCTGAATTCTCTGGTGTCTGAAGGCAGGATGCGATACTGAATCCTTTCCCACATTCAGAGCAGGTGAATGGCCTCTGCCCAGTTTCCTCCCACAGTCCAATTACGTACTTTAGACAGTCTGAATTCTCCCTCATTACACCCAAACAGGCGCTGGAATGTAGCGACTAGGGGCTTTTCACAGTAACTTCATTGCAGTGTTAATGTAAGCCCACTTGTGACAATAAGGATTATTTAAAAATTCCCACAATCTGGACATTTAAAAGGTCTCATCAGTGTGAACCTTCTGGTGTGTCAGTAAGTGTGATGAACAAGTGAATCCCTTCCCACACTCAGAGCAGGTGAACGGCCTCTCTCAGTGTGAGTGCCCTGATGTACAGTGAGGTCAGATGATCGTTTGAACCCAGCCCCAATGGGAGAGCAGCTGAATGATCCTTCATCAGTGTGAATACGTTGACGGGACTTCAGTTCCCAGGAGATTCGACAGCACTTCTCACAGTCCAGGCATTTAACGGTGTCTCCCCAGTGTGAATCCGCTGGTGTCTCAGCAGGTTGGATGACTGAGTGAATCCTTTCCCACAATGAGGGCAGGTGAATGGCTTCTCTCCAGTGTGAATTCGCTGGTGAACCAGCATAGCTGATGCACAAGTGAACCCCTTCCCACAATTGGAGCAAGTGAATGGCTTCTCCCCAGTGTGAATGCGTTGGTGTGTCCTCAGTTGGGATGGGGTAATAAATCCTTTCATACAGTTAGAGCAGGTGAATGGTCTCTCCCCGGTGTGAACTCGCTGGTGTTGAGTGAGGTTAAATGATCGCCTGAACCCAGTCCCGCAGTGAGAGCATCTGAACGGTTTCTCGCAGTGTGAACACGTTGATGGGACTTCAGATCCCCAGAACTTTTATAGCACTTCCCACAGCCTGAGCATTTAAAAGGTCTCTCATCAGTGTGAATCCGCTGGTGTCTCAGCAGGTTGGATGACTGAATGAATCCTTTCCCACACTGAGAGCAGGTGAACGGTCTCTCCCCAGTGTGACTGCGCTGATGTTTTAACAGGTCAGATGATTGTCTGAATCCTCGTCCACACACAGAACACGTGAACGGTTTCTCCTCACTGTGAACGGTGCTTTTCTCTTCCATGTTCAAAATCTGATGATATTCAGGTGATGATAAATTGGCGACTTTTCCAATGTCCTGTCAAACTGATTTAAAACAGAAAAAAGGGAGTGAAAGAGAACGCACATAAACACAAAGAGAGAGAGCGACGTGGAGCAGCAGGGTTGAAGGGGATGAAGTTTATACAGCTACAACTCGACAAAAGTCTGCCAACCATCAACATGAACCACCCAAAAGGACTGGGATAGCAGGTATATATTAATAATAATAATCTTCCATATTGAACATCGTCATCTTGTGTTTCCCCTCCAGGTAACATACCGTCCTGACTAATCAGATATCCAGTACTGGATAAGCAGAAATTTCCTCTCTCAATTTAATTATTGACAAGACTGAAGCCTTGTCTTCAGTCCCAGCTATAAACTCCACTCCCTCACCAGTGGCTCCATCCCTCTCCCTGGGAACTGTCTGAATCAGACGGTTCACAACCTCAGTGTCACCTAAATATGGGTTTCCAACCACATCATAACCAAGACCGTTTATTTCCACCTCAGTGCTCGTCTCTCTCTCGCTGTGTAATTTCCTCTCTGCCCTTGACTCACTCTCTCTCTCTCTTATCTCCCCCCTGCTCGTCTTTCTCTTGTTAGTGAAAGGGCAGGGAAGTGGAAGAAGCTAATTTGCTCTTTCAGAGAGCTAGCACAGGCAAGACAGGCTGAATGGCCCCGACCCCTGTCTGTATTGTAATCACTCAATGATTCAATGAAAAAAGACTTACACTGGAGGCGATGGACCAGATTCTTCCTCCGGACCCACCCTGCTACAAACTGCCTCTTAATTGGTCTGTCTGTGTTTCCATGAGCGACGCTTGCAATAAAAAAATCAAAATACTGCAGTTGCTGGAAAGCTGAAATAAAAAGTGGAAATGCTGGAAACACTCAGCAGGATCTGTGGGGAGGGAAACAGATTTCACATTTTCACTTTGTGCAGAATGAACTGCAGGGAACAAAAATGGTCAATATAAGCTCAGAAGTGGAAGAGAAATGCATTATGCCACAGGAAAAGCAATTCCTGACTCTGAAAGGTGCAGTGAGATGGTCGGGGGATGAGCAGTGATGGAAACCTCATGAAAAATGAAAATGAAAATCGCTTATTGTCACGAGTAGGCTTCAATGAAGTTACTGTGAAAAGCCCCTAGTCGCCACATTCCGGCGCCTGTCCGGGGAGGCTGGTACGGGAATCGAACCGTGCTGTTGGCCTGTTTGGTCTGCTTTAAAAGCCAGCGATTTAGCTGAGTGAGCTAAACCAGCCCCTAGCTAAACCAGCCCCTGGTTTAGACATTTAGACATGGTCGATGGAAGTAACAATAACATTTAAAAAAAATTAATGTACAGGATGCTGGTTAGGCCAGCATTTATTGTCCATCCTTAGATGCCCTTCAGAAAGTGGTGCTGAGTTGCCATCTTGAACTGCTGCAGTCCTGGGCGTGTAGGTACATGCACTGTGCTGTTAGGGAGGGAGTTCCAGGATGTTGCCCCAGCGACAGGAGGAGCGGCGATATATTCCCAGCTCAGGGCGGTGAGTGACTTGGAGGGAAGCCTCCAGGTGGTGGGGTTCCCAGGTATCTGCTGCTCTTGTCCTTCTAGATGGTAGTGGTCGTGGGTTTGGAATGTGTTGTCTAAGGAACCTTGGTGAGTTACTGCAGTGCATCTTGTAGATGGTACACACGGCTGCCACTGTTAGTTGGTGGTGGAGGGTTTTAATGTTTGTGGAAGGGGGGCAATCAAGCGGGCTGCTTTGTCCTGGATGGTGTCGAGCTTCTTTAGTGTTGTTAGAACTGCGTTCATGCAGGAAAGTGGAGAGTATTCCATTACAGTCCTGACTTGTGCCTTACAGATGATGGACAGGCTTTGAGGGGAGTCAGGTGGTGAATTACTCGCCGCAGGATTCCTGGCCTTTGACCTGGCAGCCACATTATGAATGTGGCTAGTCCAGTTCAGTTTCTGATCAATGGAACCATGCTAAATATATTTAAAATATGTTAAAACTCATTCATTACTGGAGACAGAGAACAATGGTGGAAGGTGATTCGGGAGAGCAGGGGTAAAGCAGATGGAGATGGATTCAGGCCCAGAGTAAATAACAGACCCACAAATCTTTGGAGGCGTGGGGCACGATGTCCCAGGAGGGAGAGAGAGATCCAGAGAGCAGAATTCACTTCTTTTCCTTGACTTCTCTACTTATCATCTGGGTCCCTGCAAATCAGGGAAATGGACGGTCAAATTCCCTAGATCAAAGACTAATCCAGTTTTATGGACAGGTTGTCTCCATTCTGAACAATGGGGAACAACCTCCTCCCAGTCATTCAAAATGTTGCCCTTACACAGATGGCGGCCGGACATGCACCTTGCTGCATCTTGCCCACCAGAAAGATTGAGGCTCCAGTCGTCGGCTAAACATTCTCCAAGGTGGCCTTCAAGACACAGGACAACAAGGGCAGCATGACAAGCAGTTAGCACTGGGACTGCAGCGCTGAGGACCCAGGTTCAAATCATGGCCCTGGGTCACTGTCCTTGTGGAGTTTGCACATTCTCCCCGTGTCTACATGGGTTTCAGCCCACAACCCAAAGATGTGCAGGTTAGGTGGATTGGCCAGGCTAAATTGCCCCTTAATTGGGAAAAAAAATAATTGGATACTCTAAATTTATTTTTTAAAAGACACAGAGACAACCCAAAATTGCCGAGCAGAAACTGGTCATCAGACTCTGCTCACATGAGGCCGGCCTGAACCGGGATCTCGGGTTCATATCACATTACATGTAACTCCGACCATACTGCCCGGGTTTACAGAATCCTACTCACTGTCCTGGTTTGAGACAATTCACACCTCGATTACCTGTGATTATCCCTCACTCCTCTCACTCTGTTTGTTCCTATAGAGACTGTCATTCCAGTCTGTAATGAATGAATTAAAATCACTTATTGTCACAAGCAGGCTTCAATGAAGTTACTGTGAAAAGCCCCTAGTCGCCACATTCCGGAGCCTATTCAGGGAGGCTGGTACGGGAATTGAACCCGTGGTGCTGGCCTGCCTTGGTCTGCTTTAAAAGCCAGCGATTTAGCCCAGTGTGCTAAACCAGCCCTGTTTGATTATCTGGCAATTGTGTCTCTGCCTATATATACTATGTTTGTGAACCTGCCTCCACTTCACCTGAGGCAGGATCACCGCTCCGAAAGCTTGTGATTTCCAATAAACCTGTTGGGCTTTACCCTGGTTTTGTGAGACTTCTCCCTGGGCTTAAACCCAGCTCAGAGGCGGCATCTCCACCCCTGCCCCACCAGAAAGGTGGCGTCAAACAAGGCCCACCACGAGAAGTTGTGGCTTTGATCAGCGTAAATATGGGGACTGGGAAGTTATTTCTCATAGTTTCAGCTTGAAAAGGATGTTTTGATGCCTCTCCACCAACCTGGCAGATCTGTCCTCCCGGAGCACCGCCAACTCCCCCAGAACCGACCGCGGCCCCGAGACAGCTCAGCCCCGCCCCTCATTGTCTCCGATTGGCTGGAGGACCAGCCTCTCCCACACGGTTCTCCAGCCCCGCCTCTCATTCACTCCGATTGCTTGGAGGACCAGCCTCTCCGATTCGGTCCTGCAGTCCCGCCCCCACTTTCTATTGGTCGCGAACCGCCGTCAATCATGCCCAGGGAGCTGGAGCATGCGTGGTGCAGCTGCCAGGGCTGAACATTATTGCGCATGCGCGGAGTCGAGGCCTTTGGCGGAAGGAGCCGGAGAAGCGGAGTCAGCGTCAGGCGGTGGGTGGGAGGATTTGGAAACACTTTGTGGATCCGCAAACCCTTCACCATCATTGTCAGCTCCCTGGGTTGCAGCTGCGGAGCTCAGATCAATGAGGACTCTGATCTCTGGCAAGGAAGGAAATTCCCAGACAGCAGTGGAAGCTGCTTCATTAAATATATTCAAGGCTCAGTTAGATCCGAAAGGCAGTCAAAGGTTATGGGTGACAGGAAGAAAATGAAGTTTATGGTCACAATCCGATCAGCCATGATCTTATTAAATAGTAAGAAGTCTTACAACACCAGGTTAAAGTCCAACAGGTTTGTTTCAAACACGAGCTTTCGGAGCACGGCTCCTTCTTCAGGTGAATGGAAAGGCTTGTTCCAGAAATGTTTATATAGACACAGTCAGAGATGCCCCGGAATGCGAGCACCTGCAGGCAATCAAATCATCAAAGATGCAGAGAGAGAGGTAACTCCAGGTTAAAGAGGTGTGAATTGTCCCAAGCCAGTTCAGTCGGTAGGCCTCTGCAAGTCCAGGCTTGTTGGTGGGGGCCGAATGTAATGCGACATGAATCCCAGATCCCGGTTGAGTCCGCATTCATGCGTGCGGAACTTAGCTATAAGTTTTTGCTCAGCAATTTTGCGTTGTCGCGTCTCCTGAAGGCCTCCTTGTAGAATGCTGACCCGGAGATCAGAGGCTGAATGTCCTTGACTGCTGAAGTGTTCCCCAACTGGAAGGGAACAGTCCTGCCTGTTGATAGTCGCACGATGCCCGTTTATTCGTTGTCGCAGTGTCTGCATGGTCTCGCCAATGTACCACGCTTCGGGACATCCTTTCCTGCAGCGTATGAGGTAGACTACATTGGTCGAGTCGCACGAGTATGCGCCGCGTACCTGGTGGGTGGTGTTTCCACGTGTAATGGTGGTGTCCATGTCGATGATCTGGCATGTCTTGCAGAGATTACCCTGGCAGGGTTTTGTGGTGTTGTGGTTGCTGTTCTGAAGGCTGGGTAATTTGCTGCAAACAATGGTTTGTTTGAGGTTGCGCGGTTGTTTGAAGGCCAGTAGTGGGGGTGTGGGGATGACCTTGGCAAGATGTCCATCCTCGCTGATGATGTGTTGGAGGCTGCGAAGAAGATGTCGTAGTTTCTCCGCCCCAGGAAAGTACTGGACGACGAAGGGTACTCTGTCAGTGGTGTCCCGTGTTTGTCTTCTGAGGAGGTCGGTGCGGTTTTTTGCTGTGGCGCGGTGGAACTGTCGATCAATGAGTCGAGCGCCATATCCCGTTCGTACGAGGGCATAGCCCTCGTACGAACGGGAGGGCATCTTGAAACCCATCGTACAAGGTACACCCAGCTTCTGTCGCGACACGACGGACTTCCTACAGAAACTCAGCACCCATGGACCAGTTGAACCAGGAACATTCCTCGTCACAATGGATGTCTCGGCACTCTACACCAGCATCCCCCATGACGACGGCATTGCTGCAACAGCCTCAGTCCTCAACACCGACAACTGCCAATCTCCAGACGCAATTCTGCAACTCATCCGTTTCATTCTAGACCACAACGTCTTCACCTTCGACAACAAATTCTTCATCCAGACGCACGGAACAGCCATGGGGACCAAATTTGCACCTCAATATGCCAACATCTTCATGCACAAGTTTGAACAGGACTTCCTCACCACACAGGACTTTCAACCGATGCTATACACCAGATACATCGATGACATTTTTTTCCTTTGGACCCACGGCGAGACATCACTGAAACGACTACACGATGACATCAATAAGTTCCATCCCACCATCAAACTCACCATGGACTATTCTCCAAATTCAGTTCCATTCTTGGACACACTCGTCTCCATCAAGGACGGTCACCTCAGCACCTCGCTTTACCGCAAGCCCACAGATAATCTCACGATGCTCCACTTCTCCAGCTTTCACCCGAAACACATTAAAGAAGCCATCCCCTATGGACAAGCCCTCCGTATACACAGGATCTGCTCAGACAAGGAGGAGCGCAACAGACACCTACAGATGCTGAAAGATGCCCTCGTACGAACGGGATATGGCGCTCGACTCATTGATCGACAGTTCCACCGCGCCACAGCAAAAAACCACACCGACCTCCTCAGAAGACGAACACGGGACACCACTGACAGAGTACCCTTCGTCGTCCAGTACTTTCCTGGGGCGGAGAAACTACGACATCTTCTTCGCAGCCTCCAACACATCATCAGCGAGGATGGACATCTTGCCAAGGTCATCCCCACACCCCCACTACTGGCCTTCAAACAACCGCGCAACCTCAAACAAACCATTGTTTGCAGCAAATTACCCAGCCTTCAGAACAGCAACCACAACACCACAAAACCCTGCCAGGGTAATCTCTGCAAGACATGCCAGATCATCGACATGGACACCACCATTACACGTGGAAACACCACCCACCAGGTACGCGGCGCATACTCGTGCGACTCGACCAATGTAGTCTACCTCATACGCTGCAGGAAAGGATGTCCCGAAGCGTGGTACATTGGCGAGACCATGCAGACACTGCGACAACGAATAAACGGGCATCGTGCGACTATCAACAGGCAGGACTGTTCCCTTCCAGTTGGGGAACACTTCAGCAGTCAAGGACATTCAGCCTCTGATCTCCGGGTCAGCATTCTACAAGGAGGCCTTCAGGAGACGCGACAACGCAAAATTGCTGAGCAAAAACTTATAGCTAAGTTCCGCACGCATGAATGCGGACTCAACCGGGATCTGGGATTCATGTCGCATTACATTCGGCCCCCACCAACAAGCCTGGACTTGCAGAGGCCTACCGACTGAACTGGCTTGGGACAATTCACACCTCTTTAACCTGGAGTTACCTCTCTCTCTGCATCTTTGATGATTTGATTGCCTGCAGGTGCTCGCATTCCGGGGCATCTCTGACTGTGTCTATATAAACATTTCTGGAACAAGCCTTTCCATTCACCTGAAGAAGGAGCCGTGCTCCGAAAGCTCGTGTTTGAAACAAACCTGTTGGACTTTAACCTGGTGTTGTAAGACTTCTTACTGTGCTCACCCCAGTCCAACGCCGGCATCTCCACATCATGGCTTATTAAATAGAAGAGCAGGATTGATGGGCCGAATGGCCTACTGCTCCTGAGGATCTTAAGATCTCTCCGTTGAGAAAAGGAAATACTGGGCAGATCTGTCCATCAGCATGAGTTAGCACCTTCAGGAGAATAGGGAGGGTGTATCTTCGATGCAGCAGAGTGAGAATGGAGGGAGTGAGTATGTGTGGGGGGGGGGGGGAGGGAGTGAGTGTATGTGGGGGGGAGGGAGTGTATATGGGGGAGGGAGTGTGTATTGGGGAGGGGGTATGTATTGGGGGAACGAGTGTGTGTGGGAGGGGGGGGTGCAGGGAGGAAGCAGGGATGGAAATTCAGGTCTGGGGGAATGAGAAAGCAAGTTCCACAGCAACTAAAATTATCTTCTGAATTTCTGAGCTGCACTGAGTGATGACATTTATAAACTCCTTCAACAGGATATTAAAAGGAGACGATTTGCTGCGAGAAATCTCAAACCAAACTTCACGTCAAGATCTGACAGATTTGTTAGGACGGGGAAAACCATCGGCCATTTTACCATCAGTGTGACTGGAAAAGCATCAAGTCACGGACACCCGCACCATGGGGAATCCGTGGAAATGTGAGGATTGTGGGAAGGGATTCACTTTCCCATCTCGGCTGGAAACTCATCGACGCACTCACACCGGGGAGAGACCGTTCATCTGTTCTCAGTGCGAGAAGGGATTTAGAACTTCATCCAACCTGCGGACACACCAGCGAGTTCACAGCGAGGTGACACCGTTCATCTGCTCCGAGTGTGGGAAAGGATTTACTACTTCACCCGGCCTACGCAAACACCAGCAAGTTCACACTGGGGAGAAACCGTTTACCTGCTCCATGTGTTTGAAGGCATTCGGATGTCAATACAACCTGCAGAGACACCAGCAGGTTCACACTGGGGAGAGACCATTCACTTGCTCCGTGTGTGGGAAGCGATTCGTTGACTCATCCAGCCTGCTTGCACACTTGCGTGTTCACACTGGGGAGAGGCCATTCACCTGTTCTGACTGTGGGAAGGGATTCACTCAGTTATCCAGCCTGCAGAGACACCAGCAAGTTCACTCTGGGGAGAGACCATTCACCTGCACTGTGTGTGGGAAGGGATTTGGAGATCCATCCTGCCTAGTCAGACACTGGCGAGTCCACACTGGGGAGAAGCCATTCACCTGCTCCTTGTGTGGGAAGGGATTCATTCAGTTATCCAATCTGCAAAAACACCAGCGAGTTCACACTGGGGAAAGACCATTCATCTGCTCTGTGTGTGGGAAGGGATTTACCAATTCCTCCAACTTGCTAACACACCAGCGACTTCACACTGATGAGAAGCCGTTTATCTGCTCCGTGTGTGGGAAAGGATTTAAACGTTCAGCCCACCTTCAGATACACCAGCGAGTTCACAAGTCATTACAGGGGTTGGACTCTGCTGTTGTTGCTGCTGTTAATCACATCCAGGACTGACCCATGTTCATTCTGACAGTTAGTGCTGTTAGAGTCGGAGGGTTTGTTTCTGTTGCACTGGCTGGTGTCGGAATTTTCATTCCAGTGACTGAATCTCTGAGTGAGGGCACATTTCCACTGAAATGATTCACAGAAGCAGATGTAATGTATTAATTTTATCTTGCACAGTTGTGATGAATGTTTATTATATTAAATATATTGTATTGTAGGGACATTGGAACCGAAGTAGGCCATTCAGCCCCTCGAGCCATTCAGCCCCTCGAGCCTTTCAATGAGATCATTGCTGATCTGTGGCCTAACTCCACAGGGCCCTAACTTGGCCCATGTCCCTGAATATCTTTGCTCAACAGAAATCTATCTATCTCCGATTTAGAATGAACAACAGCTTCTAGCTGTTTGTGGGAGAGAGTTCCAAGATGTGTAGGTTATGTTAAGGAGTTATTGGGACAGGGCAGGGGGGTGGGGATGGTGCAGACTCGATGGACTGAATGGCTTCCTTCTGCACTGTCAGGATCCTATGATTCTATCCTTTTTTGGTTCAAA
Organism: Scyliorhinus canicula; assembly: GCF_902713615.1. Taxonomy (NCBI): domain Eukaryota; kingdom Metazoa; phylum Chordata; class Chondrichthyes; order Carcharhiniformes; family Scyliorhinidae; genus Scyliorhinus; species Scyliorhinus canicula. The sequence goes on from NW_024055498.1 coordinate 1,607,005, forward strand.
ATGAATAACCGCACTCTTGCTGACATTGAATTCCATCTGCCACAATTTTGCCCATTCTCCTCGTCTGTCAAAATCTTCCTGCAATTTTATGCTATCATCTAGACTGTCTACAATGCCACCTAACTTTGTATCGTCTGCAGATTTGTATATATGGCTTTCTATGCCATCCAAGTCGTTCATGAATAATGTGACTAATTGAGGTCCTGTCACAGATCCCTGTGATACACCATTAGTCACATCCTGCCAATTAGAGTACTTCCCATTATCCCCACTCTGTCACCTGCCACTCAACCAATTCCTAACCATGTCACTGATTTTCCCACAACTCCATGGGCTTTCACTTCAGTTAACAGACTCTTATGTGGGACTTGGTCAAATGCCTCTGGCCATCCAAGTTAATAACATCAATAGACATTCTCGTGTCCACTAGCTCATTCACCACTTCAAAATATTCACTGAGATTTGTCAGGTATAACCTTCCCTTCACTAATCCATGCTGGCTCTCCCTGATTGATCAAAATCCTTCAAGCTGTTTAGTTACCCCTCTCCCTGAGTATAGAATCTGGAAATTTCCCCACGACAGATGTTCGGCAAAGTGGTCTGTAATTTCCTGGTTTCCCCCTTTGACTCTTTTTAAAAAGTGGAGTGACGTGGGCAATTTTTCAATCCAGGGAGACTACTCCTGAATCTAGGGAACTCTGAAAGTTTATAGTTCGGGCATCTACAATGTGCCTCCCGACTTCCTTTAACACCCTTGTCTGGTCCATCGGGCAGGAGATACAGAAGTCTGAGAACACACCCGAACAGACTCAAAAACAGCTTCTTCCCCAGTGTCACCAGACTCCTAAATGACCCTCTTATTGACTGACCTCATTAACACTACACCCTGTATGCTTCATCCGATGCCAATGCTTATGTATGATGTGGAGATGCTGCCGTTGGACTGGAGTGAGCACAGTAAGAAGTCTTACAGCATCAGGTTAAAGTCCAACAGGTTTCTTTCAAACAAGAGCTTTCGGAGCACTGCTCCTTCCTCAGGTGAATGCCATTCACCCGAGGAAGGAGCTGCGCTCTGAAAGCTCGGGTTTGAAACAAACCTGTTGGACTTTAACCTTATGTTGTAAGACTTCTAACATTGCTTATGTAGTTACATTGTATATCTTGTGTTGCCCTATTTTGTATTTTCTTGAATTTTGTTTAATTCCCTTTTCTTCCCATGTACTGAATGATCTGTTGAGCTGCTTGCATAAAAATACTTTTCACTGTACCTCAGTACACGTGACAATAAACAAATCCAATCCAATCCTGGTGATTTGTCATTCTTTAGTGCCATTAATTTCCTAATTACTGATGCTATACGCACGTTAATTGTATTCAGTCCCTGTCCTCTATCGACTACTAATTTTTTCGGGACTTCCGGCAAGTTATCGTTCTTTTCAACTGTAAACACTGAGGCAAAGTAATTGTTCAACATGTCTGCCATTTCCCCATTATCACTGACAATATCCCCATTTTCAGCTTTTATTGCGCCTACATTACTCTTGTCCACCCGCTTTCCCTTTATATAACTGTAACATTTCTTCTTATTGATTTTGATGTCCCTTTCAAGTTTCCTTTCATAATCCCGTTTAGAAGCTCTTACAAGCTGCTTTACTGGCCTTTGTATCTATCCCATTTGTCCGGATCTGTGCATGTTTTGCATCATGTTGTGCATTTTTGTACTCCCTCACATTTAGTTTTATGCTGCCCCTAACATCGTTAGTTGTCCAGGACTATTTTTTTTGTGTGAAGTGGAGCCTTTTCCTCTGAGGGATATATACTCACTCTATATCTCATTAAATGTTTCTTTAAATATTCATTGATCTTCAGTTGTTAAACAGATGTTCCCAGTTTACCGTGGACGGTCTCTGTCTCATCCCGTTAAAGTCAGCCTTACCCAAATCTAAAATTCTAGTATCTGAATCATGCTTTTCACTTTCAAATGTAACATTGAATTCAATCATGTTATGATCACTATTTGATAAATGCTCGCGCACAGTTAGGCTCCGACTTAAATTTGGTTCATTACTCAGAACTAAATCTAATATTTCCTGCCCCCTTGTTACATCTGGAACATATTGCCGCAGGAAACTATCCCGGACACATTCCAGAAATTCCCTATCTTTCTGACAGCTGCTTGTCTGCCTCTCCCAATCTGCCTCAGTTAAAATCCCCCGTTAATACGACTTTGCCTAATTTCTGCATTTATATAATCCAGCACCTTAGAACTGCTATCTGGGTGTCGATACACAACACCCATTACAGTTTAGAACTTTTTCTGTTCCTCAGTTCCACCCATATGGTCTCCACTTGATATTTTCCCCTCATTCTATCCTCCCTCATCATTGAGGTGGTAGTATTTTTTTTTTAATAAAATTTTTTTAAATACCCAATTAATTTTTTTCAATTAAGGGGCAATTTAGCATGGCCAATCCACACACCCAGCACATCTTTTGGGTTGTGGGGACGAAACTCATGCAAACACGGGGAGAATTCACAAACTCCACATGGACAGTAACCCACAGCCGGGATTAAACCAGGGTCGTCAGTGCCGTGAGGCAGCAGTGCTAACCACTGCGCCACCATGCTGCGGTGATAGGATTTCCAAGCAGTAAGGCTACTCCACTCCCTTGGCCATCTTCCCTGTTCCTCCTGTAAACTTTATAACCGGTATATTTAATTCCCAGTCCTGACCATCTGGCAGCCATATCTCCATAATCGCTGTCGCTATGGAGGCTAAATCACTAAGTGTCTTTAAGGCAGAGTTGGAACTGGGCAGAACGGTGGCGCAATGGTTAGCACTGCTGCCTCACGGCGCCACGATCCCAGGTTCGATCCCGGCTCTGGGTCACTGTCCATGTTGTGTTTGCACATTCTCCCCGCGCTTTTCAAGGAGACACATCCTGAGTGAAACACATCGAGAGTGGGATTGCAACTTGGTAATTTGGTGCAGTGAGGTAATTCGGTGCAGAGTGAGAGAAGGTGCTTTTTAACCCTGGTAAGTGACTGGTAAGTAGTTTTTCTTTTCATTGTCTAATTTATTTATTTTTATTTTGAAATTGTTGTTGTATAAGTTTACCTAAGGTTTAAGACATGGCAGGAGATCCCAGACCCGTGTCATGCTCCTCGTGTGCGATGTGGGAGCTCAGGGATACGTCCACTGTCCCTGGCTCTTTCACGTGCAAGAAGTGTGTTCAGTTGCAGCTCCTGTTAGACCGCTTGACGGCTCTGGAGCTCCGGATGGACTCACTTTGGAGCATCCGCGATGCTGAGGAGGTCGTGGATAGCATGTTTAGCGAGTTGGTCACACCGCAGGTGAAAGTTACTGAGGGAGATAGCAAATGGGTGACCAAAAGAAAGAGCAAGAGTAGGAAGGCAGTGCAGGTGTCCCCTGCGGTCATCTCCCTGCAAAACAGGTATACCGCTTTGGATACTGTTGAGGGAGATGGCTCACCAGGGGAAGGCAGCAGAGGCCAGGTTCATGGCACCATGGCTGGCTCTGCTGCACAGCAGGGCAGGAAGAAAAATGGCAGGGCTATAGTGATAGGGGACTCGATCGTTAGGGGAATAGACAGGCGGTTCTGTGGACGCAATCGAGACTCCAGGACGGTATGTTGCCTCCCTGGTGCAAGGGTCAAGGATGTCTCGGAGCGGCTGCAGGACATTCTGGGGGGGTGAACAGCCAGCTGTCGTGCTGCACATAGGCACCAACGATATAGGTAAAAAACGGGATGAGGTCCAACAAGCGGAATTCAGGGAGTTAGGAGTTAAACTAAAAAGTAGGACCTCAAAGGTAGTAATCTCAGGATTGCTACCAGTGCCACGACCTAGTCAGAGTAGGAATGTCAGGATAGATAGGATGAATGCGTGGCTCGAGAGATGGTGCAAGAGGGAGGGATTCAAATTCCTGGGGCATTGGGACCGGTTCTGGGGAGGTGGGACCAGTACAAATCGGACGGTCTGCACCTGGGCAGGACTGGAACCGATGTCCCACGGGGGGGTGTTTTCCAGAGCTGTTGGGGAAGGTTTAAACTAATGTGGCAGGGGGATGGGAACCGATGCAGGAAGTTGGAAGGTAGTAAAACAGGGACAGAAGCAAAAGGAAATAAGGGGAAAAGTGCAATGCAGAGAAGACATAGTCAAAAATCTAAAAGGGCGACAGTACAAGGTACAGTGACTGAGGGGAGCTCAGTGAATAGGCCCAGTAATAACAAAAGGAATAAAACTGGAGATGTTAAGATTCAAAACAGAGGTAAAAAACCAACATAAATGTACTTTACCTGAATGCTCGTAGTATTCGGAATAAAGTAAATGAGTTGATGGCGCAAATCATCGTGAATGACTATGATTTAGTGGCCATTACTGAAACATGGTTAAAGGATGGTCACGACTGGGAGTTAAATATCCAAGGGTATCAAACTATTCGGAAGGACAGAGTGGATGGTAAGGGAGGTGGTGTTGCTCTATTATTTAAGGATGACATCCGGGCAATAGTAAGGGATGACATCGGTGCTATGGAGGATAAGGTCGAATCCATTTGGGTGGAAATCAGAAATAGTAAGGCAAAAATGTCACTGATAGGAGTAGTCTATCGGCCACCAAATAGTTACGTTATGGTGGGGCAGGCAATAAACAAAGAAATAACTGATGCATGTAGAAATGGTACAGCAGTTATCATGGAGGATTTTAATCTACATGTTGATTGGTTTAACCAGGTCGGTCAAGGCAACCTTGAGGAGGAGTTTATAGAATGTATCCGCGATAGTTTCCTAGAACAGTATGTAATGGAACCTACGAGGGAACAAGCGGTCCTAGATCATGTCCTGTGTAATGAGACAGGGTTGATTCATTTTTTTTTTTTAAATAATTTTTATTGAAGAAATTTTTCAAAATACAAACATTTTGACCCCCCCTAAATTTACATTTAAATTATAACAAAACAAAGTCAAACCCCCCTACTTAACAAGAAAAAGAAAAAAAAAGTCCCCCCCCCCCCCACTCGCGCGTCCCCCCCCCCCCCCCCCCCCCCGCCGGCGAACCGACAGTCAGACCAACTTATCATTTCTAGCAGCGTCCTCGGGCAGGCCTTGCCCGTGCCACCACCGCTACCGTACTTCCTTCGTCTTTGTCCCCCCCCCCCCTCCCCCCCCCCCCTCCTCTCCCCTCCCCTCCCGGGTTGCTGCTGTCACGGCCTCAGTTTCTATCTCTGATCCAAGAGGTCTAGGAAGGGTTGCCATCGCCTGAAAAACCCCTGCACCGACCCTCTCAGGGCGAATTTGATCCTTTCCAATTGGATGAAGTTTGCCATGTCGTTTAACCAGGTGTTAACACTCGGAGGCCTTTCGTCCCTCCACTGAATCAAGATCCTCCTCCGAGCCACCAAGGACGCAAAGGCTAATATTCCAGCCTCCCTCGCCTCCTGTACCCCCGGTTCCACCCCAACCCCGAAGATCGCAAGTCCCCATCCTGGCTTGACCCTGGACCCCACCACTCTCGACACCGTCCCTGCCACCCCCTTCCAGAACTCCTCCAGTGCCGGACATGCCCAAAACATATGTGCATGATTCGCAGGGCTTCCCGAACATCTAATACACCTGTCTTCACCCCCGAAAAACCGACTCATCCTTGTCCCCGTCATGTGGGCTCTATGCAGTACCTTAAATTGAATGAGACTTAGTCTCGCACATGACGACGACGAGTTGACCCTCTCCAGGGCGTCTGCCCATGTCCCGTCCTCTATCTGTTCCCCCAGCTCTAACTCCCACTTATCTTTTAGCTCCACTACTGGTACCTCCTCCACCTCCTGCATAATCTTATAGATGTCCGAGATCTTCCCCTCCCCGACCCAGACCCCTGATAGCACCCTGTCACTCACCCCCCTGTCGGGAAGCGCGGGGAACCCCTCTACCTGTCGTCTGGCAAATGCCTTCACTTGGAGGTACCTGAACATGTTCCCCGGGGGGAGCCCAAATTTCTCCTCCAGCTCTCCCAGGCTCGCAAACCTCCCCTCTATAAACAAGTCCCTCAGTTGTCTAATACCCGCCCTCTGCCAGCTCTGGAATCCCCCTCCTGTGTTTCCCGGCGCAAATCTGTGGTTCCCTCTTAGTGGTGCCCCTATCAGACCTCCCACTTCCCCCCTGTGTCGCCTCCACTGCCCCCAGATCTTGAGGGTGGCCGCCACCACCGGGCTCGTGGTATACCTCGTGGGAGGGAGCGGCCATGGTGCCGTTACCAGTGCCCCTAAGCTTATGTTGCCGCAGGACGCCCTCTCCATGCGCTTCCAGGCTGCCCCCTCCCCTTCCATCATCCACTTTCGTACCATCGATGTATTTGCCGCCCAGTAATATCCTGAAAGGTTGGGTAACGCCAGCCCTCCACTATCCCTACTCCGCTCCAAAAAGACCCTTCTAACTCTCGGGGTGCCATGTGCCCACACATACCCCATGATACTACTCGTTACCTTCTTGAAAAAGGCCCTGGGGAGGAAGATGGGCAGACACTGGAACAAAAACAAGAACCTCGGGAGGACCGTCATTTTAACTGACTGCACCCTCCCTGCCAGCGACAGCGGCACCATGTCCCACCTCTTAAACTCCTCCTCCATCTGCTCCACCAGTCTGGAAAAGTTCAACTTGTGGAGGGTCCCCCAGTTCTTTGCCACCTGCACCCCCAAATACCTAAAACTTTTAACTGCTCTTTTGAAGGGGAGCCTCCCAATTCCCTCCCCTTGGTCTCCCGGGTGTATTACAAAGACCTCACTTTTCCCCAGATTTAATTTATATCCCGAAAAGTCCCCGAACTCCGCTAGTATCCCCATTACCTCCGGCATTACCCCCTCCGGGTCTGCCACATACAACAACAAATCATCCGCATAGAGCGAGACCCGATGTTCCTCCCCTCCCCTTGTCAGTCCTCTCCACCCCCCTGAACCCCTCAGTGCCATCGCCAACGGCTCAATCGCTAATGCAAAGAGTAAGGGAGATAGGGGACATCCCTGCCTAGTACCTCGATGGAGCCCAAAATATTCCGACCTCCTCCCGTTTGTTACCACACTTGCCATCGGAGCTGAATAGAGCAGTTTTACCCACTTGATAAATCCCTCCCCAAACCCAAACCTTTCCAACGTCTCCCACAAGTATTCCCACTCCACCCTGTCAAATGCCTTCTCCGCGTCCAGCGCTACCACTATCTCCGCCTCCCCTTCCACTGCTGGCATCATAATCACATTTAACAATCTCCGGACATTTGTGTTAAGTTGGCGTCCCTTCACGAACCCCGTCTGGTCTTCATGGACTACCCCTGGCACACAGTCCTCTATCCTGGTTGCCAGGACCTTTGCTAACAGCTTGGCGTCAACATTCAGGAGGGAGATGGGCCTGTAGGACCCGCACTGGACCGGGTCCTTGTCCCGCTTCAAAATCAAGGAGATCAGGGCCTGCGACATTGTTGGGGGCAGAACCCCCCCCTCGCGCGCCTCATTAAAGGCTCGCACCAGCACTGGACCCACCAAGTCCACAAATTTCCTGTAAAACTCCACCGGGAACCCATCCGGCCCCGGCGCCTTCCCCGCCTGCATCTGGCCTATCCCTTTAATTAGCTCCTGCAGCTCTATCGGCGCCCCCAACCCTTCCACCAGCTCCTCCTGTACCTTTGGGAACCCCAATTTGTCGAGAAAGTTCTTCATTCCCCCTCTCCTCTTCGGCGGTTCAGACCTATACAATTCCCTATAGAAGTCCCTAAAGACCCTATTCACCTCTTGCCCCTTCTGCACTACATCCCCACCCCTCTCTCTCACTCCCCCAATCTCTCTGGCTGCATCTCGCTTACGAAACTGGTGTGCCAGCATCCTGCTCGCCTTTTCCCCGTACTCATACGCCGCACCCTGCGCCCTTCTCCACTGCATTTCCGCCTTCCTAGTGGTCAGTAGGTCGAACCTGGCCTGCAAGCTACGCCGCTCCCTTAATAGCCCCTCCTCTGGTGCCGCCGCATATTTCCTATCTACTTCTAGGAGCTCCCCCACCAGCCTCTCCCTTTCCTGCCTCTCCTTCCTCTCTCTGTGTGCCCTTATGGAGATCAGCTCTCCTCTGATCACTGCTTTCAAGGCCTCCCAGACCGTCCCCACCTGCACCTCACCTGTGTCATTCGTACCCAGATAGTTCTCAATGCCCGTTCTCACCCTTCTGCACACCTCTTCGTCCGCCAACAGCCCTACATCCAGGCGCCACAACGGGCGTTGGTCCCGCGCCTCCCCCATTTCCATGTCCACCCAATGTGGTGCATGGTCCGATATCGCAATGGCCGAGTACTCCGTGTCCTGCACTCTCGGTATCAGCCCCCTGTTCAATACGAAAAAATCGATCCTAGAGTACACTCTGTGGACGTGGGAGAAAAAAGAATACTCCCTCGCCCTAGGCCTACCAAATCTCCATGGGTCTACCCCTCCCATCTGCTCCATGAACCCCCTTAACACCTCTGCCGCTGCCGGCCTCCTATTCGTCCTGGAACTCGATCTATCCAGCCCAGGGTCTAACACCGTATTAAAGTCCCCTCCCATGATCAGGCCCCCTGCCTCCAGTCCCGGGATGAGGCCCAGCAGGCGCCTCATAAAACCCGCGTCGTCCCAGTTCGGGGCATACACATTTACCAGTACCACATTCTCTCCCTGCAGCCTACCCCTCACCATCACGTACCTGCCCTCCTTGTCTGCCACCACCTCTGCCGCCACAAACGACACCCTCTTTCCCACCAAAATCGCCACCCCCCGGTTCTTGATATCCAAGCCTGAGTGGAACACCTGTCCCACCCACCCCCTTCTCAGGCGGACCTGATCTGCTACCCTCAAATGAGTCTCCTGCAGCATTGCTACATCAGCCTTCAGTCCCTTCAGGTTTGAGAAGACCCTTGATCTTTTGACCGGCCCATTCAGCCCCCTTACGTTCCACGTGATCAATCGGGTCGCAGAGCGACCCGTCCCTACTCCCTGTCGATTAGCCATGTCTTGTCCCTTGCTCGCCCCGGGTCATCCCTTCTTTTCTGACCCGCTTCCCATAGCGATGGCCCCCCCCCCCCCCCACCCCCCCCCTGGCTCTCCCCTTCTCGTCCCTGGTCTTTCCAGCAGCAACCCGGTGTCCCCCCCCCCCCCCCCCCTGGCTAGGACCCCTCCTAGCCGCGATGTACCCCACATCGTACTCCCGAGAGTCAGCTGGTCTCCGCTGACCCGGCTGCTCCTGCCACATTCCGACTCCTCCCGGTTCACCCCATCTGCGCCCGTGAAAGATCCCCTTAAAACCCCCGAGAAAGACCCGCATAATCAACCCGCTCCCCCCCGTCCCGTCTCCCCAACTTAACGATATAAATACCCAATGGCAACTAAATACATAAATACTTAACTACATACTTAAATAACAAAATAATTAACTAACTATCAACTAACAGTGTGCCCAACCATCACCCTCCATCAAACAGTATAAATAACCGCAGATAACCATAACCCGAAAAGAAAAAAAAAGAACAAAAAACCCCCCCAAGCACCCAAAGAAAAAGGGTAAGAGGGGTAAATAACTAAGGGAAATTGGAAACGGGAAAAAACACCCCATAAGAAGCCACCGACCCACAATAGAGATTTCAACAGTACAAATATACAGAAACACCCAACAACTCGAAACCTTCAAAATATTCAGAAAAGTCAACCGTTCGAGAAAAAACACCCCAAACAATCCACGAAACTGTTACCCAGTTCCGACCTGGCCTGAAAAAGAAAAGGTCCACTTGCTCAATCAAGAGTCCCCCGGCGGCTACGACCGCCGGTGCTCCCAGGTTTTAGTTCGTGTCCAACTTTTCCTCTTGTACAAAGGTCCAGGCCTCCTCTGGGGACTCGAAATAATGATGTTGGTCCTTGTAGGTGACCCACAAGCGCGCCGGCTGCAGCATTCCAAATTTGATCTTTTTCGCGTGTAGCACCGCCTTTGTCCGGTTGTACCAGACAGGGTTGATTCATGATCTCATAGTTAGGGATCCTCTCGCAAGGAACGATCACAATATGATGGAATTTAAAATACAGATGGAGGGTGAGAAAGTAAAATCAAATACTAGTGTTTTGTGTTTAAACAAAGGAGATTACATAGACATAGAATTTACAGTGCAGAAGGAGGCCATTCGGCCCATCGAGTCTGCACCGGCTCTTGGAAAGAACATCCTACCCAAGGTCAACACCTCCACCCTATCCCCATAACCCAGTAACCCCACCCAACACTAAGGGCAATTTTGGACACTAAGGGCAATTTAGCATGGCCAATCCACCTAACCTGCACATCTTTGGACTGTGGGAGGAAACCAGAGTACCCGGAGAAAACCCACGCACACACGGGGAGGATGTGCAGACTCCGCAAAGAGTGACCCAAGCCGGAATCGAACCTGGGACCCTGGAGCTGTGAAGCGATTGTGCTATCCACAATGCTACCGTGCTGCCCCACGGGATTACAAGGGGATGAGAGAAGAACTAGCCCAACTCGTCACAATAATGGCCAAGGGAACTTTTACATGAACTTAGAGGGGCAGATCGGTCTTCAGTTGAATATCTTACTTGAAACAAACTCTGACAGTGCAGCACTCCCTCAGTGCTGGGACGAGGAATATTGGATGTGATTTTTGTCCACGGGTCCCTGGACTGGGACTTGATTAAATTGAATTGATTGGGCCTTTAATGGGGATGGTTAGGAGGGGTTAGTTTGAGAGGGGCTGAAGTTTGTATCTGTTGTATGTTTGGGATTGAGGTGGCTATGGTTGTTGGGGATGGGGGGGGGTGCGTGCGATGGTCAGGGCAACGGAATGCGGAATATATGGTCCCCTGGGGGTGTTTAAGTGTTGTCAGGGGGTTGGGTTTTGGTTGCTCATCTGTAGCTGGTATGGGCTGGGAGGAGTAGTTTGTTTTTATTCTTTGAGCATACACCATGGGTGGGGGTTACCTTTGTTAACTGTAAAGTTTCAGCTAGTGAATGGAGTGAGGTGGGGAGAGGGGCTGCGACTTGTTGGAACTGCTTGAGCAAAGTTCAGTGAGCCAAGCTTATTTGTTTGGTGGGGGAGGGGGGGGGGGGGAAAGAGGAAGGATTTGGTTTTCTGGAAAGATTTTTTTTCAGGGTTATGGTGAGGGGGCTGGAGGGAGGGATGTGGCTGGGACTAAGGGCTTGTCAGTGCCACGTCCTTGGGGAAGTGCTGGGGGCTGTTGAGTGGGTCCTGGCCACGGGTCGGCCAGAGCTGGCGAACATTGTCTTTTACCTTTAGGAATCGGTCACAGTCAGTGAGTGCGGGGATCTCGAGTTTTTTTTCTCTTCAAGGGAAGGTATTTTGTTTGTATGGATTTCTTTTTGTGTTTTATATAATGAAAAATTTAATTAAAATATTTTCCAAAAAAAACATTCCTTTAAGATGTCAAAACTGTGGACTCAGTTCATGTGTGGGCTTCACTGTCTTTTGCTGAGGGATTTAAACATGAGGAACATCCCCGGCTCCTCCAGTCTTATAAGAACAAAGTAAATTACAGCACAGGAACAGGCCCTTCGGCCCTCCAAGCCTGCACTGACCATGCTGCCCGTCTGAATTAAACATCTTCCTGTGTCAGACATCTGATTAAAACATTTTCTTTCCACTTCAATGGACTTTTTTTTAGAATCCATTGACCCTTCTACAGAACTGTTACAAGGAATAACAAATGTTTACTCTGTTTCTCTCGCCACAGATGGCACAGTAGTTAGCACTGCTGCCTCACAGCGCCAGCGACCAGGGTTCAATTCTGGCCTTGGATGACTGTATTGAGTTTGCACGTTCTTCTCGTGTCTGCGTGGGTCCCTACGGGTGCTCCAGTTTTCTCTCACGAGAATATGCAGGCTTGGTGGTTGGCTATGCTAAATTGCCCCTTAGTGTTCAAAGATGAAGTGGGGTTATGGGGGAAATGCACCTGGGTGGGGTGCTCGATTGGCCATGGTAAATTGCCCCTTTGTGTCCAAACAAAGGTTAGGTGCGGTTACTGGGTTACAGGGATGGGCTTAAGTAGGGTACTCTTTGTGAGGGCCGATGCAGGCTTGATGGGCCTAATGGCCTCCTTCTGCACTGTACATTCTACGATTCTGTTGGAATTTCTTTCCCACAGTCTGACCTGGTGGGTCTGTCTGGTGGTATTTCCCTGGTACTGTCCATGTATTTGAACGTTTGGGTACTTTAGGGAGCAGGTAGAACTTCCTTGGCTCTACCTGTTGTCTTTGGTTAATGTGTCTAGAGTTTTTGAGTTCTTCCAGTCTGTCTCCAATTCTCCTTCCTGTCTCGGGTATATGTGTCCAGGCAGCTTGGTGTTGTGATTCGTGTTGTTCTATTGTCTGTGTGTCTCCAGCAGGTATTGTTGTCCCTCAATAATGACTGTGCTGCAAACCTTGTCTTCTGGTCTTATGAACATATCCGTGTTGGATCCAAGCTCCCGGATTGTCTGTCTTTCTCTCCGGGTAAGATTCTGTTCGTATTTCACTACAGAGCAGAGACCTGATTGAAGGATTCAAACATGGGAATTCTGGGAAAGAGTCAAGGATTTGGGAGGTGACAACATGTTCAAGGAGTTTGGCGAGGAGAGGGAGGTTGAAGATGGGGCAGTAATTTGTAAGGATGGCAGGGTCAAGGGTTTGTTTTATTGAGGAGGGGGAGATGATGGCAGATTTGAAGGACAGAGGGACAGTACCTGAAGAGAGAGAAATGTTGACAATATCCATGGACACAGGATAGTTGGCTGATCAGTAGCTCAGTGGGAATAGGGTCGATGGAGCAGGAGCTGGGTCTCATGGACAAGATGAGCTCTGAGAGGGCATATGGGAAGATGGGAGAGAAACTAGAGAAAGATGTGGGTTCAGGGCTCGGGAAAGGATGAAATTTAGAGACAGTTTGGTCCGATGGGCTCGTGGAAGGGAAGCAGCAGAGGCAGCTGATCGGATTTACTCAATCTCAGTCACAAAGAAGCTCCACAAGCTCCTCACACTTCTTATTGGAGACGAGGATGGAAGAGACAGGGGAGAGCGAGAGTACTTCAAAAGGAACTAACTTGTGTCAGAGATATCAAAAAGTTTCAACACACTGCGTATTTCACACAAATCTAATTTATTTGACTTTTAGCCAGAATATTAGCCCCTGTAAATGGGCTGGAGTTTGTTATCAGTAGAAAGAGACCCAAATGAACATGGTTCAGTCCTGAATGTGAGGAACAGCAAAACCCAATCACTGTGGTTACTTGTGGCCTCGTTGGTGTCTCAGCAGGTAGGATGAAGTGGTGAATCCCTTCCCACACTCGGAGCAAGTGAATGGCCTCTCCCCAGTGTGAATTCGCTGGTGCTTCTGTAGGGTGGATGCCTGAGTGAATCCTTTTCCACACTTGGAGCAGGTGAATGGCCTCTCCCCAGTGTGAATTCGCTGATGTGCAGTGAGGTGAGACGATTGTCTGAACCCAGTCCCACAGTGAGAGCACGTAAACAGTCTCTTGTCAGTGTGAACACGTTGATGACGCATCAGTTTCCCAGAACGTTTATAGGAGTTCCCACAGTCTGGACATTGAAACGGCCTCTCATCACTGTGAATTCGCTGGTGATTCAGAAGTTCGGATGACTGAATGAATCCCTTCCCACACTCTGAGCAGATGAATGGTCTCTCCCCAGTGTGAATTCGCTGATGTACAGTGAGGTGAGATGATCGTCTGAACCCAGTCCTGCAATGAGAGCACCTGAACGGTCTCTCATCAGTGTGAACACGTTGATGTTGCAACAGTTCCCCAAAACGTTTATAGCACTTCTCGCAGTCTGGACATTGAAAGGGTCTCTCATCAGTGTGAATTCGCTGGTGCTTCTGCAGGTCAGATGCCTGAGTGAATCCCTTCCCACACATGGCACAGACGAATGGCCTCTCAACTGTGTGAATTCGCTGATGTACAGTGAGGTGAGATGATCGTTTGAACCCAGTCCCACAGTGAGAGCACCTGAATGGTCTCTCGTCAGTGTGAACACGTTGATGGCACGTCAGTTCTCCAGATCTTTTATAGCACTTCCCGCAGTCTGGACATTGAAACGGTTTCTCATCTGTGTGCACTCGCTGGTGGCTCAGCAGGTGGGCTGAAAGAGTAAATCCCTTCCCACACTCTGAGCAGGTGAATGGTCTCTCCCTGGAGTGAAATCGCTGGTGTGTGGACAGACCAGATGGCTGAGTGAATCCCTTCCCACACTCGGAGCAGGTGAATGGTTTCTCCCCAGTGTGACTGCGTCGATGAGTTTCCAGCTTGGATGGATAAGTGAATCCTTTCCCACAGTCCGCACATTTCCACGGTTTCTCCTCAGTGTGACTGCATTTGTGTCTTGTGAGGCCTGATGGTCGACTGAATCCTCGTCCACACAAACACGTGTACAGTTTCTCCCCACTGTGAATGACATTTTTTCCTTCCATGTTCAAAATCTCATGATATTCAGCAACGATAGGTTCTGATGAATCGAGTGACTCTGTCAGATCGCGATGTGACGTTTGGTTTGTGTTTCCCGTCTGTTAAACCTCCACTTCCAGTATCCTGTAAATTTACAGAAACCTCACTGTCAGTTTAGGATAGAAATTCACAACATTCTCTCCTCGCCAACTTTGATCAAATGTATTCCTGGAGGTTTGATCACATGACCTGCCCCCATCCTTCAGCCATTAATCGGTCAACAAATCCATCCTTGTGACACACTGCCTTCCTCGGCCAATTGGGAAGCAAAAGGACTCATTACCTTACAGGACAGTGATTGACTGTCAGCCAAACAACCCTTATCCCATTTTCAATATTTTTCTATCTGCTGAAGATAAATGTTCAAAACAATCTTGTTTACTGTCTTGAAATGAAAATTGCTTATTGTCACGAGTAGGCTTCAAATGAAGTTACTGTGAAAAGTCCCTAGTCACCACATTCCGGCGCCTGTTCAGGGAGACTGGTACAGGAATTGAATTGTGCTGGGTTCAGTCTTTTTTTTAAATAAACAATTTTATTGAGGTATTTTTGGCATTGTAAACAGTTACAGTAATGTGCAAATATCAACACAAAGCAGAAACATAGTTCAAAAGACCACTCCTCTCATAAACAGTACCCACCTATTTATCCCCCCTATTCTACTCTAATCTCTCCCCCCCCCCCCCCCCCCCCCCCCGCTGACATTTAATTCCCAGCGAAGAAGTCGATGAATGGTTGCCACCTTCGGGCGAACCCTAATACAGATCTTCTTAAGGCAAACTTATTTTATCCAGCCCTAAATAGCTCAACATGTCTGAGAGCCATGCTTCGGTCTTTGAGTCCCTCCATGCCAGCAGTTTACATCGCCAGGCTACCAGGGAAGCAAAGGCCAAGACGTCAGTCTCCCTCTCCTCCTGGACACCCGGGTCTTCCAAGACCCCAAAAATTGCCACCACTGGACTCATCACCACCCTGGTTTTCAGTATCTGGGACATGACGTTTGCAAATCCCTCCCAGTATCTCCTAAGTTTTGGGCATGCCCAGAAGATGTGGACGTGATTTGCTGCCCCTCCCGCACACCTAGCGCATTTGTCCTCCACCCCAAAAAAATTACTCATCTGGGCCACCATCATGTGGGCCTGGTGGACGGGAATGGGTTCAGTCTTGTCAATATTTAAATAGAGGAAAGTTCTGCTCCTCCAGCATTGGATGTCTGACAAGATCGGACAGTGTGTGTCTTGGAAGGGAACTTGCAGGTGGTGATGTTCACATACATCTGCTGTCCTGGTCCATCCAGGTGGTGGAGGTCAAATATTTAGGAGATTCTGTCAAATTGTGATTCAGTTGTCAGTCGAGAAAATGCCTCTCCAATGCCACCTATCACCCCCACCCCCTTTCTCGCTTTCTCTCCCTTTCCCTCATTCTTTTTTACTTTCTCTCTCGGTCTTTTGCTGAGAATTCTCTCGCCCAGAGGGTTGTGGGTGATCCATCAATGAATATATTGAAGGCTGAGATGGTGAGATTTTTGGTCTCTCAGGAAGTCAAAGGACATAGAGAGCTAACGGGAAAGTGGAATTGAAGACTGAGATCAGCCACAATCGTGTTCAATGGCAGAGCAGGGTCGACGGGCCGAATGGTCTACTTCTCCTATTCTTGTGTTCTTGCAGAGGCCTGATTCTTGTGTGGGCTCAGGCCGGGTGGCCGGTTCCCTTCCCTGAAGGACATTAACAAACTAGTTCACTTTCCACAAAATATTCAACAGTTTTCATGGTCACTTATTCCCGTTGCCGGCCCCACAAGTTACTAGATTCATTCAGCTCAATTTCACAACCTGTTTTTGTGGGTTCTCTCTCATTCCCTTTTTTCTGTTTTAAATCAATTTCAGAGTTAGAAGGGGAGGATTTGCAGTCAGGAAACTCAGATCAAACATTACATCAGGATCAGACAACGTCACCGAATTCACCGTAACCTGAATATTGGTGATTTTTGACCATGGAAGGAAAAAGCAGCGTTCACAGTGAGGAGAAACCGTGGGAATGTGAGGAGGGATTCAGATCCACATCTCAACTGGAAATTCATCATCCCAGACACTCTGGTCGTGGGAAGAAATTATTTTGATCATCCAGCAGGCTGCAACACCAGTGAGTGCACACTGGGGAGAAACCATTCAACTGCTGCATGTGGGAAAGGATTCGCTCGGTCATTTGACTTGAAGACGCACATGCGAGTTCACAGGGATGAGAGACCATTTAAATGTCCAGACTGTGGGAAGTGCTGTAAATGTTCCCGGGCACTAATACTCCATCAACGTGTTCACACCAACGAGCGACCGTTCAGTTTCTCTCACCAGCGCACTCACACTGGGGAGAGGCCGTTCACCTGCTCTGTGTGTGGCAGTGGGTTCAGTAGGTCATCAAACCTGCGGACACACCAATGGGTTCACTCTGGGGAGAGACCTTACACTTGCTCTGAGTGTGGGAAGGGATTCACTCAGTTATCCACTCTGCTGAATCACCAGAGTATTCACAATGAGAGGAGACCATTTAAATGTACAGACTGCAGTAAGTGCTATAAAAGTTCCCGGGAACTGCTCCACCATCAGCGTGTTCACACTGATGAGAGACCTTTTCAATGCCCAGACTTTGAGAAGTGCTTTAAAAGTTCCGGGGAACTGATGCATCATCAACATATTCACACTGATGAGAAACCGTTCAGGTGCTCCTGCTGCGGAACTGGGTTCAAGACATCATCTGACCTCACTGTACACCAGCGAACTCACACTGGGGAGAGGCCGTTCACCTGCCCCAATTGTGGGAAGAGATTCACTCAGTCATCCAGCCTGCTGACACACCAGCGAATTCACAAGTAATTACAGTGAGTGGACAATCTGATCAGCTGCCTCTGCTGCTTCCCTCCCTTCCATGAGCTCCACCAGGCCAAACTGTCACTAAAACTCCCCCTCGTCTGAGTGTGAATTCAGATCTATCTCTAGGTTCTCTCCTATTTCCTGTCATGTCCTGTTCAATCTCATCTTGTTTATGAGACCTGACTTCTGCTCCCTTGACCCGATTCTCACTAAACCGCTGACCATCCAACTTCCCCACATTAACTGATATTGTTCACAGTTCTCGCTTTCTTCTGGTTTTGCCACTACACTATCCTCACCTTTCCTGAGAAACCAACCCTTGATGCCCAACCTCCTTGCAAACGGCCATCCCATCTCCAACCTCCCTTTCCTCTCCAACAAGGATCTCTCCTTGGCCCCTCCTATTTCTCATCAACATGATGGTACTAGAATCTATAGAATCCCTACACTTTCCATTGGGAATTTGGCCAACGCGCAGGCGCTTTGCCGGCCCGTTTGACTTGGACCGACTGAGCATGCGTGGCTCTGACATGTACTCGGCATATTTAAAGGGTCAGTGTCCCTTTGCTGTTGCAATTTAAAGGGTCAGATGTTGCGAGCCTGATTTGAACGCAGATAAGGGAGAATAGGTTTTGTGGCTTCAAAAATAATGTAAAGTTAGAAAACTATCCACCCTCAATTTCTGCATTTTTTTCTTTGCAGGAATTACTGATATAAATGATTAAACAAGGAGTGGATTCACAGACAGGATGCTCTGACTCCCAGGCACCACATCAATCTAACCGAGTCACTTAATTAATCAGGACTCAGTAACATTGGCCATATGGAAGGAGAGAGCGGCATTCACAGCGCAGGCAATCTGTACACGTCTTCAGCGTGTGGACCTGGATTTAACTATTCGACCAATATGGGAAGACACACGTGTGACCTGAAAAGGGAAGGTCTGTCTGGACAATGTGGGGGTGTTGGGAAGGGATTCAGTTGTCATCCCTCTGATCAGGAGATGTATCGATACAGTCACACCGGGACAAGGCCATTCACCTGCCCGCAGTGTGACAAGGGATTCACTCGATTTTCAAATATGTTGCGACACCAGCAGGTTCACACTGGGGAGAAACCCTTCAATTGTTCCCAGTGCGGAAAGCGATTCACTCAGTCATCCCACTTGCTGACACATCAACGGGTCCACACTGGAGAGAGACCATTCACCTGCTCAGTGTGTGAAAAGAGATTCACGGAGTCATCCACCCTGCTGAGACACCAGCGAGTTCACACTGGGGAGAGGCCTTTCACCTGCTCTGTGTGTGGGAAGGAATTTACTGAGTCATCAATCCTGCTGAGACACCAGCAGGTTCACACTGGGGAGAGGCCATTCACCTGCTCTGTGTGTGGGAGGGGATTCACTCAATCATCCAACCTTGTGAGACACCAGCGAGTTCACACTGGGGAGAGGCCTTTCACCTGCTCTGTGTGTGGGAAGGAATTTACTGAGTCATCAATCCTGCTGAGACACCAGCAGGTTCACACTGGAGAGAGGCCATTCACCTGCTCAGTGTGTGAAAAGAGATTCACGGAGTCATCGGCCCTGCTGAGACACCAGCGAGTTCACACTGGGGAGAGGCCATTCCCCTGCTCTGTGTGTGGGAAGGGATTCACTCAATCATCCAACCTTGTGAGACACCAGCGAGTTCACAAGTGACTGCAATGTTCCAATTCTGCAGTTATTCCTGCTGTTAATCAGATTTAGGAGTAAAACGTGTTCATTATGAAACAGGGGAGTGTCTATGCTGTTGCTGATAGCCACAGTAACCAGGTTGCAGTTGGAAGACTTTGCATTTATAATAATAATAATCTTTATTGTCACACGTAGGCTTACATTAACACTGCAATGAAGTTACTATGAAAATCCCCTCGTCGCCACATTCCAGCGCCTGCTTGGGTACACGGCGGGAGAATTCAGAATGTCTAAATTACCTAACAGCATGTCTTTCTGGATTGTGGGAGGAAACCAGAGCACCCAGAGGAAAACAACACAGGCACAGGGAGAACTCTGCACTGACAGTGCCCAAAGCAGGGAATCGAACCTGGGCCTTTGCAGTATATAGTGCCTTTCACAACTTCAGATGTCTCTGTTCGCCTCCAAAACAGCAATGTGATAATGACCAGTGATTTTGTTTTTAGTGAGTTTGATTGCGAGTAAGCTATTAGTCAGAGAGCAGTGAGAACTCCCCCTACTGTCCTTCTAACAATGCTCGGAGATTTTGTTTAATAATATTACTCCAGAATAGATAAGGGGAACCAATGGATGTGGTGCATTTGGATCTTCAGAAGACTTTTGATAAACTCCCACAGAGAAGGTTAATAAACAAGATTGGGGGGGGGGGGGGGGGGGGGGGGGCGGGGGAGTATAATGGCACGGATTGAGGATTCACAGAAAACAGAGAGTAGGAATAATCAGGTCATTTTCAGGTTGGCAGACTGAATAGTGAGGTACGGGAAGGATCAGTACTTGGGCTCCAGCTATTCACAATCTACATCAATGATTTGGATGTGGGGACTAAATGCAATATTTCCATGTTTGCTGATGACTCAAAACTAGGTGAGAATATGCATTGTGAGGAGAGTACAAGGAGGATTCAAGATGAGTAACGCAAACTGAACATCATGTCAAGATCTGACACAGTCACTTGATTCATCAGGACCTGAATATCATCAGCCTTTGAATGTGGAAGGAGAAATGTTTGTCTGTTCTGTCTGTGGGAAAAGATTTCAAATATCAGTGTGACTGGAAAAGCACCGAGACCCACACAACACACACCCGAGTGAGAGTGTTCCAATGAACTGACTGTGGAAAGAGCTTTTACCAGTTACACAGCCTGAAGAAACATTACACCATTCACAGTGAGGAGAGACAGTGCACATGTTCTATGTCTGATCAAGATTGCAACTGATCATCCATCCTGGAGAGACACAAGGACACTGGCACCATGAAGAAACCTTGGAAATGTGGGGACTGTGGGAAGGGATTCAGTTACCCATCCCAGCTGGAGAGCCATCGGCGCAGTCATACTGGGGAGAGACCGTTCACCTGCTCCATGTGTGGGAAGGGATTCACAAAGTCATCCAGCCTGGGGTCGGATCAGAGAGTTCACAGTGATGAGAGACCTTTTAAATGCTTTTACTGTGGGGAT
Source organism: Scyliorhinus canicula (assembly GCF_902713615.1). Lineage (NCBI taxonomy): Eukaryota > Metazoa > Chordata > Chondrichthyes > Carcharhiniformes > Scyliorhinidae > Scyliorhinus > Scyliorhinus canicula. The sequence continues at coordinate 1,627,598 of NW_024055498.1, forward strand.
TCCTTTAAAACCTCTCCAGATCTAATTAAACACCAGCTTGTTCACACTGACAAGAGACCATTCAGTTGCTCTCATTGTGAGAAGAGATTCAGACAATCGTCTCACCTTATTCAACACCAGCAAATTCACACTGGGGAAAGGATATTCACCTGCTCCGTGTGCAGAAAACAATTCACTCAATCATCCAATCTCCAGAAACACCAACACATTCACAGTGGGGAGAAGCTGTTCACCTGCCCCGAGTGTGGGAAGGGATTCAATCGATCATCCAACCTGCTGAGACACCAGCGGGTTCATGTGTGACTGCAGGAGTTGGGTGTTGGGTAACACGGTAGCCTTGTGGATAGCACAATTGCTTCACAGCTCCAGGGTCCCAGGTTCGATTCCGGCTTGGGTCACTGTCTGTGTGGAGTCTGCACGTCCTCCCCGTGTGTGTGTGAGTTTTCTCCGGGTGCTCCGGTTTCTTCCCACAGTCCAAAGATGTGCAGGTTAGGTGGATTGGCCATGATAAATTGTCCTTAGTGTCCAAAATTGCCCTTAGTGTTGGGTGGGGTTACTGGGTTATGGGGATAAGGTGGAGGTGTTGACCTTGGGTAGGGTGCTCTTTCCAAGAGCCGGTGCAGACTCGATGGGCTGAATGGCCTTCTTCTGCACTGTAAATTATATCTTTGATAATCACATCCTTTGTTTATTTCTGTTCAAGTTAATAACCCCTATAAGTGGGCTGGAGTTTGATGTTGTCCACAGGACAGGTGATGTGCCGGGATTGCAGTATGTGGGAGTTTTTGGAGAACATTGCCATCCTGGACAATCATATCTGCGGGAGTGTCTGTAACTTGCAGAATCTGGGCTCAGGGTTATTGAGCTGGAGTCTGAGCTGCTGACATTGTGGGGCATCAAGGGGGGGGGGGGGGGGAAGTCACCTGTACACTTCCCCAAAGTTCAGTAGAAAGTTGCAGTGGGTGGGGGACTCGATTTTCTGCATCATTCGACAGTTTGAAATGTGTGGGGATAAGTGAGGAATGATCAGTGAGCTCCGGCTGTCTGACAGCTCGATGTATTACTGCAGGCTCAGAGACTCAGTGACAGGAACCAGAGGGAACCTCATACAAAAACACTGTTGCAGTGGGACATGATGAATGGAGCAGTGGGCTGTGGCGGAAGTTATGTGGAGTTCTAGCATTTAACAGACAATAACGTCCCGACAATGTGTCCACAGACAGCTCTCATCAGCTCTGAAGAGAGAAGTCAGATTTCATGCCCTTATATTTTTCTGCTCTATTTGATATGCCACTGATAGAGGATAACCAGAACAAATCTTACCCTTTTTATGTCCCCAGTGGAAGATTAATCAGAACCCACCCCGTCACCAAGCTCAGTCTAATTCATGACAGTGAGTGAAATATGGGCAGCACGGTAGCACAGTGGTAAGCACTGTTGCTTCACAGCGCCAGGGACCCGGGTTCGATTCCAGGCTTGGTCACTGTCTGTGCGGAGTCTGCACGTTCTCCCCGTGTCGTTGTGGGTTTCCTCCGGGTGCTCCGGTTTCCTCCCACAAGTTCCGAAATACTTCCTTACTCGGTGATTTAAACATTCTGAATTCTCCCTCAGTCTACCTGAACTGGCATCAGAGTGTGGCAACTAGGTGCTTTTCACAGTAAATTCATCGCAGTGTTAATATAAGCCTACTTGTAACACTAATAAAGATTATTATTAAACAGGACATCTCCATCTACATTCAACACAGGTTGTTTAGCATAGGGCTAAATCGCTGGCTTTGAAAGCAGACCAAGGCAGGCCAGCAGCACGGTTCAATTCCCGCAACAGCCTCCCCGAACAGGTGCCGGAATGCGGCGACTAGGGGCGTTTCACAGTAACTTCATTTGAAGCCTACTTGTGACAATAAGCAATTTTCAATTTCAATTTTCAACACCTGTTCTTTGAGATGATTTATTTCAAATCAATTAAAGATCAAACTTATTCGGATCAATGAGATCGCTGTCATTATTTCATTCCAATTACTTGGTTATAACAGTGATATTGTGATTCTAATCAACATTTACAGCAACATTGCTATTGACTAATGTGTACAAATTGTCCTCCCATCAGTTCCAGCACCTCCAGGAAGGCACAATATTCCATTGCCCGTTGCAACTTGGCTTTAAGGGTTAGCCCTGAGCCTGGTGGTAGCTTCACTCATGATACCCAGTTACATGTGAGGTAGAAATGGGACGGGAATAGAAGTAAAATATTGCGGTTGCTAGAAATCTGAAATAAAAACAAAATGCTGGATAAATTCAGCAAGTCTCGCATCATTTGTTAAGAAACCGTTAACATTTGGTTGCTATGTTTCTGGTTGCAGAATGTTAACGGTGATCTGGTCCTTTGGACTTCATTTGTACGTTGGAAGACGGAGTGAGGGAAAAAGGAAGCAATATCTCAATGTCTCTGACAGCGCGTGGTGTCCATCTTTGTGCGGGGCAGAGCTCCATTAGGTCAGAGTGTTAATGGAATCGGGATCGACGTGCCCCTAACAAAGATGGGGAAGACGCGAGCGATGTCTGCATTTCGCCGAGGACTTCCGGACAGCAGCGCATGCGCATTGCAGCGGGTGTGGTTTGTTGACGGAAGCGCGCGGACTATTCCCCGGATCAGATGTGAGGGGGGACGGTTAACGGTCGCCGGCGTTGCCATGGCTGCGGGGGCGGCGCTCGCCAACCGCGCGCGCTGGCATAAGTGGACCCTCGAGCTCAACCCGAGCGGCAGCAGCAGGTGCAGAGGCCGCGCGGGGAGCCTGGGGCTCGAGTAGGTCGGGCCAGCCTGCCTCACCCGCGGGGAGGGCACTGCACACTGACCCAGGGATGTGGGCACCAACCTAAAACTTTACACCCCACGGTTTTCCAGGGTCCTTTCACCCCTCACTTGGCCCCTTGGCAGAAAGCAGCTTTTCAAATCTCCTAGAAACCACTCCGACCCCACTTGACTTATTTTCCTGGGGTCACGACCCTGAGACACCATCTTGGTTTCAGCCCCCCCACCTGATCGGGTGCCAACTGCTGTGTTGGCTGGAGGAACGATTGCTCATTTCTAGGGCCGGGTGCTGCACTGGCTCTCTCGACATTCAACATCGTTCACTTTCAAGCTAAAATTTAGTTCCTCCGGTGATTCGGTGTGATCGCCATTTGATGGAGGACTGGACAAGGGGATTGGCACCCTGATTGTCAGTTGACTCCAACCACTTTTGTGGCCGTCCATTACCATGGCAGTTTTGTGGATGCAGTGGTACTGTGTGCTCTTGGCTTGCTCATGGTTTAGTTCATGCTGGCAGTATTGCCACCACGGTGGGGTCCCTGATGGAGAGACTCCCTCTTTAAAGAGAGTCCTGAAAGGGTTGCTGAGGTGACCAATTTGTGTTCTCTGTTTCTCGCAGGAGCTGTGATAAACAGAATGGTCAGGCTGACTTCATGTGCCCAGTCGCATATTCAGACAAACAGCTTCCAGACATCCGCGTCCAAGAAACAAACCGGATCGTGGTTGAGAAAGTAAGTTGGATTTGAATGTGTCCTCGGTGTCCAGCTAGCCAGGCTAGGTTTGTCAACAGTGGTTAACTAGGTTGGTGAACCGCTGCACCCTATGTGCTAAAGGGACCTTTTGTGATGTTAACCGTCATCCTTATTTCCAGGCCTGGGTGTGACCTTCCCCAACCTGGCTCCCTTTACTGATGCTCTGCTTGCTTTCTGTTTTCAGTTCTGCTGGGACATCGCCTTGGCTCCATTGAAGCAGCTGCCCATGAATCTGTTCATTATGTACACGGTTGGCAACAACATCTCCATCTTCCCTATCATGATGGTTTGCATGATGGCCTGGAGACCCATACAGGCACTGATGTCCATGTCGGCAAGTGAGTATTGTATTGATTCTGCAGCTGCGAAACCGCTCTGAACTGGCATCATTTGAATGGGATTTAGAATAGAGTGCTGAGAGCTCAGTGAATGAGGGAGTTCGGGAAGGACGGGAAAGAGGAGCTCTTTTACTTTCCAGATTTCTTGGCCTTCAAGAAGTGGTCTTACTCTGCTACAGGAGAAGAAGTTAGTTTGTTAGTGAGTAACTGCCAAGTGACATGGGGTTATTCTATTTCTATGGCTCAAAATACTGTAGCAACTGGTTGTAAGGTTGATAAAATATATAAAAACAAAAGTAAAACATATTAGGGGTGGCACGGTAGGTTTATACCTCCAATGTACAGATATCCCCCTGGGAGAGAGAGGGGACAGAGACACCAGTCACTGTACAGATATCCCCCTGGGGGAGAGAGGGGACAGAGACACCAGTCAGTGTACAGATATCCACCTGAGAGAGAGGGGACAGAGACACCAGTCAGTGTACAGATATCCCCCTGAGAGACACCAGTGAGTGTACAGATATCTCCCTGGGGGAGAGAGGGGACAGAGACACCAGTCACTGTACAGATATCTCCCTGAGATTTCTCTTGGTGTCCAACAATCCATTGATATCAGTTTGGAATATAATCAGTGATTGAACATCCACAACTCATGGGGTGAGGAAATTCCACTTCAGCTCAGTCCGAACTGGCTGCCCCTGATCCTGAGGCTGTGTCTCTGTGTTCCGGATTCTGCAGCCAGAGGAAACAGTGTCTCCACATCTCCCTGTCAAACCCTATTTACAATTATATCTGCTTCAATCGGATCAACTCAGTCTCGGAAACCCAAGAGAGTAAAGGCCCATTCTTCCCAATCTCTCCTCGTTGGACAATCCTGTCATCCCAGGAACCAATCTGGTGAACCTTTGTTACCCTCCCTCCTGGGCAATTCTGTAGATAAGGAGACCCAAACTGCATAAGTTTTTCCTGCTGTGTTTGACCAAAGCTGCAATTTGTACAATTGCAGAAAGATTTCCTCACTCAAACTCCAGCGAATCATAGAAACCCTATAGTGCAGAAGGAGGCCATTCGGCCCATCGAGTCTGCACCAACCATTTGAAAGGCCACCATACAGAGACCCAATTCCCCCCCTATCCCTGTAACCCCACCTGACCTTTGGACACTTGAGGGGCAATTTAGCATGGCCAATCTACCAAACCTGTACATTTTTGGACTGTGGGAGGAACCCGGAGGAAACCCACGCAGACACTGGGTGAACGTGCAGACTCTGCACTGGCAGTCAGCCGAAGCTGTAATCAAACCCGGGTCCCTGGCGCCATCCCTCGGTGAAGGCTAACGGAATACCTGCCGTCCCAATTTCTTGCTGTATCTCCATGCTGACTGTTTGTGATTCGAGTACAAAGATCCCCCAATCCTCTGTGAACATTTCAATCTCTCTCCTGTTCCTGATCTTTCTGTTTTTCCCATTCTCACTCCCAGTCTTTAAGGTCCTGGGGAATTCGACTCAGCACTGGCTGCAGTGTCTGCTCTACTTCATCGGCAACCTGCTGGGGTTGGCCCTGGCCGTCTACAAGTGCCAGGTGATGGGGTTGCTGCCCACACACTCCTCCGACTGGCTGGCATTCCTCCGGCCGCCCCAGGTAAGATCTGAACTCGGAACGTGAGGGGAGTTAGGAAAATAGGAAGAGAAGGAGACCGTTCAGCGCTCTGGAGCCTGAGCGACGGGTCCAACGTTCCCTGGAGTTTAGATCATCCGATTGAAAGGTGTGAAATTCTGAGGAGACTCCGTAAGGTCGATGTGGAGAGGCTAAATCCCGGAGAGTCGGGGACACGGGGCCACAGTCTCGATAAGGGGGCGGCCATTTTGGACTGTGACGAGGGAGAATTTCTTCACCCAGAGGGTTTGTGAATCTTTGGAATTCTCTATCCCAGGGAATCCTGGATGTTCGGTCGTTGAGTGTGTTCAAGGCTGAGGTGGAGATATCTTTGAGAATTGTGGGGCGGGGAGGAGTGCGGGGAGAGTGGAGCTGAGGTCGATGATGAGCTGTAATCTTGTTGAATAGTGGAGCAGGCTCGCCAGGAGCTATTCCCACTCCTATTCCTGATGTTCCTCTCCTTTCACAGAGAGTGGATTACATGGGCGGGGGGCTGGTCCTGTGATGGTCCCACTCTCCTCCCATCGCTCGGAGAGACAACGCCCGAGGATGATCGACACTGGACTGAATCTGCTTCCTCCTGGTTAACGTCGGACCAGGCAGGCTCCAGGTAACCTGCCCTCCCATCGTTGCCCCATACACACTGACAGAAAGAGACAGACAGCTGGCCCGTGTACCTGTGACCACTGTCGGAATGGCCGGAGATGTTGGCAGCAGGGACTGTGAATTTTGTCACTGGTTATTCATTCGTTGATTCTTCAACTCCCTTTGCTGAGCCACGAATGAGGGATGTGTTGGGGCTGACGATGGGATGGGAGGCTCCTGAATCAGTCAGTCCCGGATGATCCCGGTGGCTCTTGCTCTCCATCCCACCTGGGCCGGAAGGTCACAGGTTTGTAATCTGAGAGTCAAGCTGCTGTAATCAGGGCTGTCATTCCAGCCAGCAGAGCTGAGGGAATGCTGCTGTGTCAGTGAGATGTCAAACCGAGGCCCTCCACCCCCTCGAGTGGATGTAAAATACAAGCAGCAACAGTAGGATGGGGAGGGAAGTTATCTCCAGTGTCCCTCAAATCCTCACTGAAATTAGCTTCCTGACTGTGTGTTGCATAATGCTATGTGGGATCTTGCTGTGCACATAGCAGTCACCGTCTCCTCCCACAGAATGGCAGGGGCTACACTGCGGGAGTGACCCGTCGAAAGGAAGAGATTGTCTTCCTCCTGTGCCTTTTCCGACTGGCCCAGAGCTTTCAATCAACACGGCAGCTTTTTATATTTGAAGCACAGTCACTGTTTTCACGTGCGAATCTCGGCAGGGACTGCACAGCAAGAGCCCATAAACACTCCGATTACCACCAGATACCACGTCAGGCTGTCTGAAGGATAATATTCCTGCTCGGACACCAGGCTGGGGAAAGGATTGGGCTGGGTAGTTGCTGCCGTCCTTCTCTCCATCACATTGGCCTCGGGATCTTGTACATCCACCTGAGGGGGCACAATGTGACAGGGAACCTAGTTTATGTCCCACTGACAACAGGAGGCACGGTAGGGCAGCACGGTAGCACAGTGGATAGCACTGTGGCTTCACAGCGCCAGGGTCCCACGATCGATTCCCTGCTGGGTCACTGTCTGTGCGGAGTCTGCACGTTCTCCCCGTGTCTGTGGGTTTCCCCCGGGTGCTCCGGTTTCCTCCCACAGTCCAAAGACGTGCAGGTTAGGTGGTTTGGCCATGATAAATTGCCCTTAGTGACCAATAAGGTGAGGAGCGGTCATTGGGTTACGGGGATAGGGTGGAAGTGAGGGCTTAAGTGGGTCGGTGCAGACTCGATGGGCCGAATGGCCTCCATCTGCACTGTATGTTCTATGTTATTGAATATTTAGTGCTTGCATATCTGTGAGTGGGCGCACATACGTGCATGTCTGTGTATGTGTGTCTACGTTTGTATATGTGTGTGCCTATGTTTTTTTCTGTGCCTGTGTATGTGTATGCATGCGCCTGTATGTGTGTGGGTGTGCCTATGCGTGTGTGTGGGTGCATGCGCAAGTGTACCCAGCATATTGCGTGTGCGAGGGTGGCTAGGTGCGTGTGCCTACGGATGAGTACATGTGTGCCAATGGATGTGTGTCTGGTCTTTCAACTGCCCTTCCCAGGTTCCAGAAGAGATTTGCTCCAAAGTCAGTCTGGACATTGTGCCTGAATGTGTTCCACTCTGATACTCTGTACTGTCACTGAGCTTCCCCATTAACCTCATCTGGTGTGTGAAGTGGCTGCAGCATCTCCAGGAGTTTCTGACAGTTCTTGACAATCTGCTTTCACTTTATTTAATGATTGTGTTTGAATTGTTCCTCTTCTGTTGGTGGGGCTGGTGTGGTGGTGGTCGGGGGGGGGGGTCCTAATGGTCAGGGTGCACTTCTGACCCCTCCCAACTCTGAGACTGTGCCCGATACAGGAGTGAACCGAGGCCGCTGGAGGTGAATCGATAACCTCCAGGTGAGTGGAGAAATATTCAGTCCATAAGACCATAAGACCATAAGACATAGGAGTGGAAGTAAGGCCATTCGGCCCATCGAGTCCACTCCGCCATTCAATCATGGCTGATGGGCATTTCAACTCCACCTCCCAGCATTCTCCCCATAGCCCTTAATTCCTCGCGACATCAAGAATTTATCTATTTCTGCCTTGAAGCCATTTAGCGTCCCGGCCTCCACTGCACTCTGCGGCAATGAATTCCACAGGCCCACCACTCTCTGGCTGAAGAAATGTCTCCGCATTTCTGTTTTGAATTTACCCCCTCTAATTCTAAGGCTGTGCCCACGGGTCCTCGACTCCTCGCCTAACGGAAACAGTTTCTTTGCGTCCATCCTTTCTAAGCCATGTATTATCTTGTAAGTTTCTATTAGATCTCCCCTTAACCTTCTGAACTCCAATGAATACAATCCCAGGAACGCCAGCCGTTCCTCATATGCTAGACCCGCCATTCCAGGGATCATCCGTGTGAATCTCCGCTGGACACGCTCCAGTGCCAGTATGTCCTTCCTGAGATGTGGGGCCCAAAACTGGACACAGTACTCCAAATGGGGCCTAACCAGAGCCTTATAAAGGCTCAGTAGCACATCGCTGCTTTTATATTCCAACCCTCTTGAGATAAATGACAACATAGCATTCGCTTTCTTAATCACGGATTCAACCTGCATGTTTACCTTTAGGGAATCCTCGACTAGCACTCCCAGATCCCTTTGTACTTTGGCATTATGAATTTTCTCACCGTTTAGAAAGTAGTCTATGCTTGGATTCTTTTTTCCAAAGTGCAAGACCTCACATTTTCTCACGTTGAAATGCATCAGCCATTTCCTGCACCACTCTCCCAAACTGTCTAGATCCTTCTGCAGCCTCCCCACTTCCTCAGCACTACCTGCCTGACCACCTAACTTCGTATCATCAGCAAACTTCGCTAGAATGCCCCCAGTCCCTTCATCCAGATCATTAATATATATGGTGAACAGCTGCGGCCCCAACACTGAACCCTGTGGGACACCGCTGGTCACCGGCTGCCATTCCGAAAAAGAACCTTTTATCCCAACTCTCTGCCTTCTGTCAGACAGCCAATCCTCAACCCATGCCAGTAGCTCACCTCGAACACCATGGGCCCTCACCTTACTCAGCAGCCTCCTGTGTGGCACCTTATCAAAGGCCTTTTGGAAATCCAGATAGACCACATCCACTGGGTTTCCCTGGTCTAACCTACTTGTCACCTCCTCAAAGAATTCTAACAGGTTCGTCAGGCACGACCTCCCCTTACTAAATCCATGTTGACTTGTTCTAATCCGACCCTGCTCTTCCAAGAAATTAGAAATCTCATCCTTAACGATCGATTCTAGAATTTTACCAACAACCGAGGTTAGGCTAATTGGCCTATAATTTTCCATCTTTTGTCTTGATCCTTTCTTGAACAAGGGGGTTACAACAGCGATCTTCCAATCGTCCGGGACTTTCCCTGACTCCAGTGATTTTTGAAAGATCTCAACCAACGCTTCCGCTATTTCTTCAGCCACCTCCCTCAGAACTCTAGGATGTAGCCCATCGGGGCCAGGAGATTTGTCAATTTTAAGACCTTTTAGCTTTTTTAGCACCATCTCTTTTGTAATGGCAACCATACTCAACTCAGCCCCCTGACCCTTTATAATTTTTGGGATATTACTAACGTCTTCCACTGTGAAGACAGACGCAAAGTACTTATTAAGTTCTCCAGCCATTTCCTCATCTCCCATCACTAGCCTTCCAGAATCAGTTTGAATTGGCCCAATGTCTACTTTGGCCTGACGTTTGTTTCTTATGTATTGAAAGAAACTTTTACTATCATTTCTTATATTACTCGGTGCGAGTTTGGCTCTGCTGTAAAGAAGCTGCAATGTCTTTTCAATGATCCTGTAACTGTGAAAATAAAGAATTTCAGCAAAACTAGGCCTCTGTGAAATAACAGTAAAGGAAAACGAGTCTCAGATTTCACTGACTCCACCAGCTCAAAGCTCTCCTGCTCCTTATTAAGTTACGTTTTTAACTCTGCCACAGCCTTGCCTCCTCTGTCCCAGACTTTATGCTACTGTCTCAGTGAATGGAATGACTGAGTGAATCAACACTCAGTCTTTAACGTTCTCTGTCTGCCTCTCTCTCTCTCGCTCCCTCCCTCTCATTCTCCCTGTTGTGCTGACACTCATGAATTTCAGGCTGATCACTGAATTCCTATCGACAGTCAACAAGAACTTGATATTTATTGCACCTTCAATACAGTAAAAATCATTTAGCACTGGAGCTGCTTTCACCAGATATTCTAGTGTTCCAGATCACCAGAATTCACTGAGTAAAATCATCTCTACTCGTGCCCATCCTGGCTGTTATGACAAATATTTTAAAGTTGCCTTCTGTTGTTACCAACCACCCTGCCAATGGAAACAACTTCTCTCTGTTGATGAAAACCCCTCAAGCATTTCAGTCTCTCGATTAAATCTTTCCTTCACCTTCTCTGATACTGGGAGAACAATCCCGGCTTCGCAGGTCTCTTCACAGAACAGAAACCTCTCATCACTGATACTGTTCTAGTGAGGTTTCCCTGCACCCTCTCCAATTCCTTGATATCTTTCCTAAGGTGCGGTGCTCAGAATTGAACAAAATATTTCCGATGTGGATTAACCAGTGATTTAGAAAGATTCAGTATAACTTGTTTTTCCCACTCTTTTCCTCCAATAAACCAAAGACCCAATTAGGATGTTTTAACCAAGTTGATCGACCAGAAGGCCTTTGACAAGGTGCTGCATAGGAAACAATTAAATACGTTTTTAAAAATCAATTTTGAGATTTTATTTTCCAATATAGGGGCAATTTAGCGTGGTCAATCCACCTCACCTGCACATCTTTGGGTTGTGGGGGTGAAACCCATGCAGACATGGGGAGAATGTGCAAACTCCACACGAACAGTCACCCAGGGCCGGAATTCCAATCCGGGTCCTGAGCGCCGCAGTCCCAGTGCTATCCACTGCGCCACATGCCGCCCTACTATTAAATAAGTTAACAAAGTGTCTTGGGAGTCCTTGTTCAAGATTTTCTTAAGGTGAACGTGCAGGTTCAGTCGGCAGTTAGGAAGGCAAATGCAATGCTAGCATTCATGTCGAGAGGGTGAGAATACAAGAGCAGTGATGTACATCTGAGGCTGTATGAGGCTCTGGTCAGACTCCATTTGGAGTATTGTGAGCAGTTTTGGGCCCTGTATCTAAGGAAGGATGTGCTGGCCTTGGAAAGGGTGCAGAGGAGGTTCACAAGAATGATCCCTGGAATGAAGAGCTTGTCGTATGAGGAGCGGTTGAGGACTCTGTGTCTGTACTCATTGGAGTTTAGAAGGATGAGGGAGGGATCTTATTGATACTGCGAGGCCTGGATAGAGTGGATGTGGAGAGGATGTTTCCACTTTTAGGAAAAACTAGAACCAGAGAACACAATCTCAGACTAAAGGGACGATCCTTTAAAACAGAGATGAGGAGGAATTTCTTTGCTGTAGAATGCTGTGGAGGCCAAATCAGAGTGTCTTTAAGACAGAGATAGATAGGTTCTTGATCAATGAGGGGATCAGGGTTTATGGCGAGAAGGCAAGAGAATGGGAATACCAAAATATCAGCCATGATTGAATGGTGCAGCAGACTCGATAGGCCGAGTGGCCTAATTCTGCTCATATGTCTTATGGTCCTGTCCTGTTGCATTGAAATATTAGTTTATATTCACTCTCGGGTCACTTTACCTGCATTCTGTTTAAAATTGTACCGTTTAGTTTACTTTGCCTCTCCTCATTCTTCCTTCCAAATACATACTTTTTTAAAAAAATGTTTTGAAATATTTTTTTAAAATAAATTCAGAGTACCTAATTCAATTTTTCCAATTAAGGGAAATTTAGCGTGGCGAATCCACCTACCCTGCACATCTTTGGCTTGTGGGGGTGAAACCCACGCAAACGCGGGGAGAATGTGCAAATTCCACACGGACAGTGACCCAGAGCCGGGCTCGAACCTGGGACCTCAGTGCCGTGAGGCAGCTGTGCTAACCACTGCACCGCCATGCTTCCTCATTCCAAATACATCCTCGATTTGAATCGCTTTGGGATGTTGTGAGCTTGTAAAAGATGCAACATGAACACAAGTATTTTCTATCACATTTACAGCTGACTTAAGTTGTAGATTTTGCTCTGGAACGTTTAAATGAGATTGACAGTCACAGTTTAACTATTTTACTGCAGAAAGAGTTGGTTGTAAATACAAGGTTCCTTAGTGCAGCCTTGGCAAACTGAGTGTAACCCAGAGAGTCTGGTGAGTGGGGGAATTCGGTGAAGGAGGTGTTTGTTCCTTTTCTACCTTTTTCGTCCTGTACAAATTGGTTCTTACTCTACTACTGGGAAATCATTTGTAATTTGTTGAGTATTTGGTAAGTTGTTCAGGTTTACTCTATTCCTAAGGTTCAGCGGGGAGTCAGTGAATTCAGAGGGATGATCCCAGACAGCAGTTCTTCAAGGTTCACTGCAGCCCTGGCAGCTCCATTCTCATCTCGGGAGAGCTCAGCAACTGCAGACACTGTTTACATCGGAGTTCTCCTGGTGCGGCGGGAGCAACATTTTGCTTTAACACCAAAACAACCTGAGTAATCGGTCACTCGTCAGATGCTGGTTGTGGAATCTTACAGCCAGCACAGGGCGGGGAAGTGAGCAGGACCTGACGTGCGAGAGCACATGGGCAGTAGAGATGTGGATGCTGACACATTCTGGTCAGGGGAAGTGCGGACTGAATGGGAGGTTGACCAGGAATTTAAACAGGGGAATGGATGTGGGTTTCAGCAGTAGCCGAGCTGGGTGGGGTGGAGACAGGCGACATTATAGATTTTGAAGTATCTGGTATGAGTGATGGTGTGAATATGTGGTCAGAATCTCATCTCAGCGCGGTGGCACGGTGGTTAGCACTGCTGCCTCCTAGCACCAGGAACCCGGATTCAATTCCGGCCTTGGGTGACTGTGTGGAGTTTACACATCCATTCCGTGGGTTTTCTGCGTGGGTTTCCTCCCACAGTCCACAGATGTGCAGGTTAGGTGGATTGGCCATGCTAAATTACCCCTTAGATCCAAAAGATGAGCAGGTTAGATGGGGTCCTGCACTGTAGAGATTCTATGATTGTGCAGAGTGTGGTTCAGCCTCAGATAGTTCCCAGGGAGAGGGATGGACTCGGGATTTAGAGAACGGAATTTCTGATGGTGACTGAATACAATGGCTTTGGTCTTCCCAATTTTTAATTGGAAGAAATTTCTGCTCATCCAATGCTGGATGTGGGATAAGCAGTTTGATAATTTAGTAACAGTGGAGGAATGGAGAGGGATGGGGGTGAGGTAGAGCTGGGTGTTGTCAGTGTACATGTGAAAACTAACACGGTGCTTTGGGATGATGTCACCTAGTGGCAGCGTGTAGATGGGAAATAGGAGGGGCCGAGGGTAGATCCTTGGGGAACACCAAGTACACGGACTTTGGAGAGGAAAGCGATATGAGATAGGCGGTACTTTGCAACATTAGTCGGAAAAGTTTTGTTTTTTAAAAGGATAGGTGATGATGGTGGATTTAAAGGTGAGAGTGACAGTACCAAAAGAGAGAGAGAAATATTAACAATATCAGCTAACACGGAGAAGCTAACATGGTCAGGATGTTTAGTGCGAATGGAGTCAAGGAGCAGAAGGCAGGTCTCTGACAAGATGAGCTCTGAGGAAGATTGAAGATAGGAGTGAAACTGGAGAAAGATGCAGATTTAGGGCTCAGACTTTGAGGAAATTTAGAAATGGTTTGGTCTGGTGGGTTAGTGGGAGGGAGGGAAGTAGCAGAGGCAGCTGATCGGATTTACTCAATCTCCGTAACAAAGAAGCTCCACAATCTCCTCACACTTGTTGGAGGTGAGGAAGGAAGAGACTGGGGAACCTTTCAAAGGGAATTAATCTGTTAGAGATACTTTAAAAATTACCACACTGTTGAACATAAAGCTGGTTTATTTGACTTTTATGTGAAATGTTAACCACCAGAACTGGAGTTTATTAACACCAGCAGAAACTGACCCAATGAATATGGTTCACCCCCGGATACAATTAACAGAACAATTCAATCACAGTTACCTGTGAAGTTGCTGGTGTAGCAGCAGGTTGGCTGACTGTGTGAATCCCTTCCCACACTCTGGGCAAGTGAATGGTCTTTCCCCAGTGTGAATGCGCCGATGTGTCACCAGATGGGATGATTGACTGAATCCTTTCTCACACTCAGAGCAGGTGAATGGCCTCTCCCCAGTGTGAACTCGCTGGTGTGTCAGTAGGTGGGATGACCGAGTGAATCCCTTCCCACACTGGGAGCAGGTGAACGGCCTCTCTCCACTGTGGATGCGCTGATGTTCCAGCAGGGTGGATAACCGAGTAAATCCCTTCCCACACTCAGAGCAGTTGAAGGGTCTCTCCCCAGTATGAACTCGCTGATGTACTATCAGATCAGATGATCGCCTGAACCCAGTCCCACAGTGAGAACATCTGAACGGCCTCTCCCCAGTGTGAACACGTTGATGAAACATCAGTTCCCAGGAACTTGTATAGCCCTTCTCACAGTCCTGACATTTAAAAGGTCTCTCCCCGGTGTGAATTCGCTGGTGTGTCCGCAGGTGGGATGAGTGAGCAAATCCTTTGCCACACGTGGAGCAGATGAACGGCCTCTCCCCAGTGTGAATTCGCTGGTGGACAGTGAGGACAGATAATGTCTTGAACCCAGTCCTGCAGTGAGAGCACTTGAAAGGTCTCTCATCACTGTGAACACGTCGATGACCAGTCAGTTCCCGGGAACTTTTATAGCACTTCCCACAGTCTGGACATTTAAAAGGTCTCTCGTCTGTGTGAACTTGTCGGTGTTGCAGCAAGGAGGATGAACAAGTGAATCCCTTCCCACACTCTGAGCAGGTGAACGGTCTCTCCCCACTGTGACTATGCTGATGGTTCCCCAGCTCAGATGGGTAATTAAAGCCCTTCCCACAGTCTCCACATTTCCACGGCTTCTCTCTGTGGTGACTGCAGTTATGGTTTGTCATACCAGATGACGGACTAAAGTCTTGTCCATACACAGAACATGTGTCCGGTTTCTTTTCACTGTGAACGGTGCTTTTTCCTTCCATGTTTCAAATATGGTGGTATACAGGTTACAATAAACTGATTTAAGTTTCCTGACTGCAAATCCTCCCCTTCTAATACCCTGTGAAATTGATTTAAAACAGAAAAGATTGAGTGAGAGAGACCCAACAAAAACACAATGGTAGGTTGTGAAATTGAGCTGAATGAATCTCGACATTTGTGGGACTGGCACTTGGAAAACGTGACCATGAATGAACTGGTTCATATGCCTTTCAAGGAAGGGAACCTGCCACTTGGCCTGGACCTATACAATTCTCTGGTCTCGCTGGGAGAGCAATAGAGGGGAGGGGAGGAGCAGGAAAGGAGAGGCAAGGAATGAAGTAGAGATATTTTATATATCTACAACTCAACAAGACATTTGATGGAACTTCCAAAAACTCCTATCTTCCTCCACATAGAAGGACCAGGGTAGCAGGTGGTTGTGAACACCATCACCATCAAGTTCTCCTCCAACTTACACACCATTCTGACTTGTTCAACATCCAATACTGGAAGAATAGAAATTTCCTCCATTTTCATATTGTCTGCAGTTCCCGCCAGCCACTATCTTCACCCCTTCTCCTTGGAACTGCCAGAGACCGAACCAGACTGAATATTTCACCTTAAACTTGAGCTTTCAACCAGATATCAACATCATCACCATTATTGACTATTTCCACCTCAATAACATCACCCAACCAAGGATGGCAGATTTACACAGTGAATGTCAATGACCTGGAACTCGATCATTATGCTAAAAGGGCGATTAAATTCAGGTGCTGATTAATCAAATAATGTGGCCAGATTTTGATGTGAAACTTGGTTCAAGTTTCCTGTCTGCAAATCCTCTTCTAATACCCTCTAAATGGAGGTTTACAAAAACCATCACTGTCAGTCCAGAAACTAAATTCAAAAGAGACAGACATTTCTCTTGGTTTAAGGTTGCTGTATCTAAATCCTCCCCTTCCAACCCCCAGTAAAGGAGTTTCCAAAATCTATCACGGCATTCCAGGAGAGAAATTCACAACACCCGCACCTCCGGCATCCTGAACAAAGATGATGTGGAGATGCCAGTGTTGGACTGGGGTGGGCTCAGTAAGAAGTCTGACACCAGGTTAAAGTCCAACAGGTTTGTTTCGAATCACTAGATTTCGGAGCACTGCTCCTTCCTCAGGTGAATGAAGAGGTATATATATGTTTCTGGAACCTACCTCTTCATTCACCTGAGGAAGGAGCTGTGCTCCAAAAGCTCGTGTTTGAAACAAACCTGTTGGACATTAACCTGGTGTCAGACTTCTTACTGTGCTCACCCCAGTCCAACGCCGGCATCTCCACATCATCAGCAGCCAGTGAGGATGTGGAGGGAGCCATACAGTCGGCGGGTAGGATTTATAAATGTCTGGTGAAGGCTTCAAACTTCGAATACGAACCTGTAGATCCCGTGTTTGCTGCTCCCAGTCTTTCTCCCGGGACAAGACTCTGGTTAACGGCCGCCATCTTGCTTCAGCGTGGAGCACAGCGCATGCGCTGGCATCGTAGTGACGCAACAGAGTGGGCGGGACATCAAGGTTTCTATTCCCAGCCGGGTCCTAGCGCCAGGTAAAGAGAGTGAAGCGCAACTTTTTTAAACCTCCCAATCCCAGGCTACGCTGATGTTTGCAGCCTGGAGGACTCTATGAGTCATTGATATACAGTATTCAGTGTGAGAGGCTGCAGTCCTGTCTCGCTATCTGAACTGGTTATATAACTTTTGGTTGAATGAGTCAGGAGATTTACTCATTGTAACCCACAGGATTTGTGTGGTCCTTTCCAGTCCATTGTCAGCATGTTTGTGATATTTTCTTACCCTCACAGTGATTTGTCTTAATTTAAGATACATTTCAGCAGCAGGCTTTCTGGTGATTTTTAAATGGAAAGGTTATTTACTATCACACTGTTTCCACGGATGTTTGAACATCTCAGTCCTTCGTCTCTTTCACACTCACTGACTCATACACGGAAATTAGATACAGATCGAGTTGAGGCTGGAATTGTGAATATGGAATGTGTACTGCAATCTGTATATCGCTGCAGGTGTTGTTGAGTTGTTCCTTTAGTTGGAGTGAAGCATTCTCAGAAACGAATCATTTCTGGGTGGCACGGTAGCACAGTGGTTAATACTGTTGCTTCACAGCAGCAGGTCCCAGGTTTGATTACTGCTTGGGTCACTGTAAATGTGGAGTC
Organism: Scyliorhinus canicula; assembly: GCF_902713615.1. Lineage (NCBI taxonomy): Eukaryota > Metazoa > Chordata > Chondrichthyes > Carcharhiniformes > Scyliorhinidae > Scyliorhinus > Scyliorhinus canicula. Next base: position 1,645,084 of record NW_024055498.1, read on the forward strand.
TGCATGTCCTCCCCGTGTGTGCGTGGGTTTCCTCTGGGTGCTTCGGTTTCCTCCCATGTGCAGGTTAGGTGGATTGGCTATGATAAATTGTCCTTAGTGTCCAAAAAGGTTAGGTACGGTTACCGGGTTACAGGGATGGGGTGGGGGGAAAAATTAAATGAAAATCGCTTATTGCTCCTTCATCAGTGGAGGCAGGTTCACAAATGCTGTATAAATAGGTCATTCACCTGAGGAAGGAGCTGCGCTCCAAAATCTGGTGATTTGAAACAAACTTGTTGGACTTTAAACTGTAAGAAGTCTTACAACACCAGGTTAAAGTCCAACAGGTTTGTTTCAAACACGAGCTTTCGGAGCACGGCTCCTTCTTCAGGTGAATGGAAAGGCTTGTTCCAGAAACGTTTATATAGACACAGTCAGAGATGCCCCGGAATGCGAGCACCTGCAGGCAATCAAATCATCAAAGATGCAGAGAGAGAGGTAACTCCAGGTTAAAGAGGTGTGAATTGTCCCAAGCCAGTTCAGTCGGTAGGCCTCTGCAAGTCCAGGCTTGTTGGTGGGGGCCGAATGTAATGCGACATGAATCCCAGATCCCGGTTGAGTCCGCATTCATGCCTGGTGTGTTGGCCTTGTGTATTTTCGGGAGGCAGTAGAGATCTCCAATGCGGGGATTACGTGGGATGAGAGCACGTGGGATGAGGACCCCTCCGGAAGGCCGCTGCCCTAGACTCGACATGTATGCTCAAGCCGTCAGAAGTCGTGTCAATGCCAGATTCATCACTCGCAATCACAAGGCAGCCTCAAACGTCACCCAAGCACAACGCAACGCCATCCGCACTCTCAAGACCAACCGCAACATCGTCATCAAACCAGCAGACAAAGGAGGGGCCACCGTCATACTGAACAGAACAGACTACTGCAAAGAAGTATACCGACAACTCGACAACCAGGAACACTACAGGCAGTTACCCGCAGATCCAACCAAGGAACACATCCGCCAACTCAGCAGACTGATCAAGACCTTAGATCCAGACCTTCAGAACACCCTACGTGCTCTCATCCCACGTAATCCCCGCATTGGAGATCTCTACTGCCTCCCGAAAATACACAAGGCCAGCACACCAGGCCGTCCTATCGTTTCAGGCAATGGGACCCTGTGTGAGAACCTCTCTGGCCACATCGAGGGCATCTTGAAACCCATCGTACAAGGTACACCCAGCTTCTGTCGCGACACGACGGACTTCCTACAGAAACTCAGCACCCATGGACCAGTTGAACCAGGAACATTCCTCGTCACAATGGATGTCTCGGCACTCTACACCAGCATCCCCCATGACGACGGCATTGCTGCAACAGCCTCAGTCCTCAACACCGACAACTGCCAATCTCCAGACGCAATTCTGCAACTCATCCGTTTCATTCTAGACCACAACGTCTTCACCTTCGACAACAAATTCTTCATCCAGACGCACGGAACAGCCATGGGGACCAAATTTGCACCTCAATATGCCAACATCTTCATGCACAAGTTTGAACAGGACTTCCTCACCACACAGGACTTTCAACCGATGCTATACACCAGATACATCGATGACATTTTTTTCCTTTGGACCCACGGCGAGACATCACTGAAACGACTACACGATGACATCAATAAGTTCCATCCCACCATCAAACTCACCATGGACTATTCTCCAAATTCAGTTCCATTCTTGGACACACTCGTCTCCATCAAGGACGGTCACCTCAGCACCTCGCTTTACCGCAAGCCCACAGATAATCTCACGATGCTCCACTTCTCCAGCTTTCACCCGAAACACATTAAAGAAGCCATCCCCTATGGACAAGCCCTCCGTATACACAGGATCTGCTCAGACAAGGAGGAGCGCAACAGACACCTACAGATGCTGAAAGATGCCCTCGTACGAACGGGATATGGCGCTCGACTCATTGATCGACAGTTCCACCGCGCCACAGCAAAAAACCACACCGACCTCCTCAGAAGACGAACACGGGACACCACTGACAGAGTACCCTTCGTCGTCCAGTACTTTCCTGGGGCGGAGAAACTACGACATCTTCTTCGCAGCCTCCAACACATCATCAGCGAGGATGGACATCTTGCCAAGGTCATCCCCACACCCCCACTACTGGCCTTCAAACAACCGCGCAACCTCAAACAAACCATTGTTTGCAGCAAATTACCCAGCCTTCAGAACAGCAACCACAACACCACAAAACCCTGCCAGGGTAATCTCTGCAAGACATGCCAGATCATCGACATGGACACCACCATTACACGTGGAAACACCACCCACCAGGTACGCGGCGCATACTCGTGCGACTCGACCAATGTAGTCTACCTCATACGCTGCAGGAAAGGATGTCCCGAAGCGTGGTACATTGGCGAGACCATGCAGACACTGCGACAACGAATAAACGGGCATCGTGCGACTATCAACAGGCAGGACTGTTCCCTTCCAGTTGGGGAACACTTCAGCAGTCAAGGACATTCAGCCTCTGATCTCCGGGTCAGCATTCTACAAGGAGGCCTTCAGGAGACGCGACAACGCAAAATTGCTGAGCAAAAACTTATAGCTAAGTTCCACACGCATGAATGCGGACTCAACCGGGATCTGGGATTCATGTCGCATTACATTCGGCCCCCACCAACAAGCCTGGACTTGCAGAGGCCTACCGACTGAACTGGCTTGGGACAATTCACACCTCTTTAACCTGGAGTTACCTCTCTCTCTGCATCTTTGATGATTTGATTGCCTGCAGGTGCTCGCATTCCGGGGCATCTCTGACTGTGTCTATATAAACATTTCTGGAACAAGCCTTTCCATTCACCTGAAGAAGGAGCCGTGCTCCGAAAGCTCGTGTTTGAAACAAACCTGTTGGACTTTAACCTGGTGTTGTAAGACTTCTTACTGTGCTCACCCCAGTCCAACGCCGGCATCTCCACATCATGGCTACCATTGACACCGCAAACTGCCGGCTCAAAGTGGAGAGGATCTCCAGGAAGATCGCGCATATAGACACTGACATTCAGTTTCTACAAAGATGCAAAAAAGCAGACAAGATCCCGAAAGGACTACAGATCAAAAACCCACTCAAGTCGACTTACAACACAGACTACGCTGAAAGACTCTGCCACCGCACCTCTGTCACACTCCTCAAACACCTCGTACACCAACTCTACAGCAGTCGACGCAACCTGGAAACCAAGAGAGAGGCCATATTCTCAACTTGCGCTCAGGACACAGCAGACCAGCTGCGGAACACCGCCAAACAGATGAGACAGCAATACTATGCCACCTACATGCACACCAAGAACAGGAAGCTTGAGAAACTTGGCATCACCACCAGCAGCAATCAAGCTTCTCCCGGTACAACAGTCGAAAACAATACAGGGAAATCCATTGTCAACTTGTCAGACTACACCCTTTAACCAGACGAAATCGAAGTCCTCAGCAGAGGGCTCAATTTCTGCACCACCACCAAAATGGACCCCATCAGTCTCGCGGCAGATACGGAGGAATTCATCAGGCGAATGAGGCTCCGGGAATTCTTCCACAGACCCCAAGAGGCCGACAGCGAACCCAGGGACACGACCAATGAACCGGAACAGCAGACCGCGAGATCTGCAGTGCAGCAACCGAAAAGGAAAGAGTCAAATTGGACCCCTCCGGAAGGCCGCTGCCCTAGACTCGACATGTATGCTCAAGCCGTCAGAAGTCGTGTCAATGCCAGATTCATCACTCGCAATCACAAGGCAGCCTCAAACGTCACCCAAGCACAACGCAACGCCATCCGCACTCTCAAGACCAACCGCAACATCGTCATCAAACCAGCAGACAAAGGAGGGGCCACCGTCATACTGAACAGAACAGACTACTGCAAAGAAGTATACCGACAACTCGACAACCAGGAACACTACAGGCAGTTACCCGCAGATCCAACCAAGGAACACATCCGCCAACTCAGCAGACTGATCAAGACCTTAGATCCAGACCTTCAGAACACCCTACGTGCTCTCATCCCACGTAATCCCCGCATTGGAGATCTCTACTGCCTCCCGAAAATACACAAGGCCAACACACCAGGCCGTCCTATCGTTTCAGGCAATGGGACCCTGTGTGAGAACCTCTCTGGCCACATCGAGGGCATCTTGAAACCCATCGTACAAGGTACACCCAGCTTCTGTCGCGACACGACGGACTTCCTACAGAAACTCAGCACCCATGGACCAGTTGAACCAGGAACATTCCTCGTCACAATGGATGTCTCGGCACTCTACACCAGCATCCCCCATGACGACGGCATTGCTGCAACAGCCTCAGTCCTCAACACCGACAACTGCCAATCTCCAGACGCAATTCTGCAACTCATCCGTTTCATTCTAGACCACAACGTCTTCACCTTCGACAACAAATTCTTCATCCAGACGCACGGAACAGCCATGGGGACCAAATTTGCACCTCAATATGCCAACATCTTCATGCACAAGTTTGAACAGGACTTCCTCACCACACAGGACTTTCAACCGATGCTATACACCAGATACTTCGATGACATTTTTTTCCTTTGGACCCACGGCGAGACATCACTGAAACGACTACACGATGACATCAATAAGTTCCATCCCACCATCAAACTCACCATGGACTATTCTCCAAATTCAGTTCCATTCTTGGACACACTCGTCTCCATCAAGGACGGTCACCTCAGCACCTCGCTTTACCGCAAGCCCACAGATAATCTCACGATGCTCCACTTCTCCAGCTTTCACCCGAAACACATTAAAGAAGCCATCTTTAATGATTCTCCAGCTCTCTGTTCACCTACATCCACCTTGTCAATATTTTTCAAACTAATTAGCGGGGTTCCAGTGACTCTTCATCCACATTTGATTAAAAAATGTTCCGGTCTTTTGAACCAGGGTTCTATTCTGGCATCTTCCCATCCAGTTATAAGAGCAATGGAGTTTTTAACAGTTTTATTGATGGTGTCAGTTAAAACATGAATGTTGGTCCCACTGGACCAGGAGATCTCCCCTGTGGACAGTGTGTGGAGCTGCTGAGCTCTCCTGAGCTAAGAATGGAGCTGATTGAGCTGTCGGGCCTGCAGTGAACCTGGGAGACCCGCTGTCTGGGATCTTTCCTCTTCATTCAGACTCCCAGCTGAAGCTGTTTCTGCAGTAAAATAGTTTAATTTGAATATCAATCCCAATTTAATCTTTGGAGCAAAATCTACAACTTTAAATCAGCTGTAAAAGAGAAAGATCTGAGAGTGACTGTTATTGACATCAAGGCACAGTCAATGGTAGATTTTGGAAGGAAGATGGAGGAGAGGCTGTATATAAATGGTGCAATTTTAAACAGAGTGTAGCATCAACAATACTAGGGGGTAAATGTACAAAATTGATTTATTATGACAATCGGAGTTGATGAAGCTGTTTAATAGGGTCCTTGGTTTATTAATGTAGACATGGTGTACAAATGAAAGGAAGCTATCGTGAATCTTAGTAAATTACTGATTATCCAGCAGTGTGGAAAATTATCCAGGAATGTCCTGTACACAAAGAGCAGGACAAATCAAACCCAGCCCATTACTGCCTCATCAGTCTTCTCTCAATCATCAGTAAAGTGATGGAGGGATCATCAACAGTGCTATCAAGTGGCACATGCTCAGCAATAACCTGCTCACTGATGCCAGGTTGCGTTCTGGCAGGGTCACTCAGCTCCTGACCTCATTATGTCCTTGGTTCAAACATAGACAAAAGAGCTGAACTCCAGAGGTGATCTGAGAGTGACTTATTGACACCACGGCAGTATTTGACCGAGTGTGGCATCAGGGAGTCCCAGTAAAATTGCTGTCAATGGGAATCGGGTAAACTGTCCGCTGGTTGGAGTCAAACCTGGCACAAAGAAAGATGGTTGTTGGAGGTCAATCATCTCAGCTTCAGGACATCACTGCAGGAGCTCCTCGGGGTCCTGTCCAAGGTCTAACCATCTTCAGCTGCTTCATCAATGACCTTCCTTCCATCATAAGGTCAGACGTGGGGATGTTCAGCATCACTCACGACTCCTCAGACACTGAAGCAGTTCATGTACAAATGCAGCAACCTGGGCAATATCCGGGCTTGGGCTGACAAATGGCAAGTAACATTCATGCCACACAACTGCCAGGCAATGACCATCTCCAACAAGAGAGAAACTTATGATCATCCCTAAACATTTAAAGGCATTACCATCATTGAGTCCTATACTATCAACATCCTGGGGGTTACCATTCAACAGAAACTGAACTGGACTAGAGGTTGAAGAAGGCAACTCACCACCATCTTCTGAAGGGCAACTCGGGATGGGCAATAAATGCTGGTCCAATGAGCGACATCCATATCCTGTAAATGAATAAAACAATACAAATATATAAATACTGTGGCTACCAGAGCAGCTCAGAGGCGAGGAATCCTGCGGCGAGTAATTCACCTCCTGGCTCCGCAAGGCCAGACCACCATCGAAAAGCCACAAGTCAGGAGTGTGATGGAATACTCTCCTTTTGGCTGGATGAGTGTAGCACCAACAATATTCAAGAAGCTCATACCATCCAGTACAAACAAACCCATTTGATTGGCACCCCATCCACAAATATTCAATCCCTCTACCATTGGCGAACAGTGACAGCCATGTGTATGTTCTTGAAAATACAGAAAAATGTGTCATTTGAAACATGGAAGTCTGGCAATATCTGGTTTGAGAGGGTACAGGGAAAGATCCCACAAAAGGTTAATAGCAGCTGCAAAGAGCAGGGTTATAAAATGCAGATTCTTGCTCACAAGCAGGTTTCGCAGACACACAGGTTTCATGTGGTAAGCTAAAACAATGGCTCACACCTTCATGGAATGTAACTATCTCAGGAAGCATCTGAAAAAGCATGGATGAGAGTTTCAATTGCATTAAGTGACGAATGTTTAAAACAGGCAAGTCTTTCAAGTCATAACCAAGTTAAATTTTAGCATACAGCTAAAAGCAAAGTTTCACACCTTAATTGAAATAAACTCTCTTAGTAAACAGCTGGAAAGGATGGAAGATGCCCAGTCGAATTTGGTGTCAATTTTAAAGTGTAAAATTCTACGAACATCAAGTCAATTAAAATAAATTGGAGACGACCTGTCTACGAGAAACATCATTTAAGTCAAAATCAAAGGCAAAGTTATGAGCTGGGGACAATTGGAAAATTAAACGATTCGAAATCACAGAAATAAAAGTTAACTATTGAAACCAAAGCATTGTTTAATCAGATCTGAGAGGAGACGATATGCCCAAAATGAATAATTAGTTGTAGTAAAATGTTTACATCAAAGATACTTTTAAACTATCAAAGTGAAACAAGCTCATTTACAATAAAGTCGTTAAAACTTAATAACTCTCAGAAAGAGAATATAAACCCAGGGAGCAGCAGAGGACAGGACAGAGGAAACCAACAACAGGAGAGAAGGGGAGGAGAACTCAGAGAGAGAGAGAGAGAGAGAGCTCGGTCATGGGAAAGACAAGGCAAGCAGCCGAGTTTAAACAGTTATACATCTAAGGAAGACTAGAATTTAAACAAGAGCCAGAGCCAACTCTCACAGCTCGGTGCATGGGAAGGACCGGACACAGCAACCGAGTTCACCAGCGAATACAACTCAAGAAGACCAGATTTTAAGAAGATCGATTGACAAGGTGGGACTGAAGGTCTGTACAACCAACCAGCAGCAGCCAGAAGCAAGATCTTTTTTCCTTTCTGTAAAGAAAGTGTTTGCAGCTTTTAAAAGAAAATATATAATAATAAAAATAACTTAACCTGAAAAAGTGGTTATTAGCTTACTTCACTTCCTTAATAACGCACGACCCAGGACATCAATGCTATTAAGGGGTAAGTAGGTAAAATTCTTCGGTGAAGGTATGGGTTATACCGGGGGATAACTTGAAAAGATAGTTTGACCTGAATAGCACCCACAGAAGCCTGCATTGGAGTCAGGGAGTGAGAATCCCTGTTCACCATCTAGAATATCGACCTTTTTTTTTGTATAGGGGGAATTCTAAGAATAGTGGTGAGTTTTAACTTCATGTACTGTCTACAAGTTGCACTATAGTAATTCACCAAAGCTCCTTAGCACCTTCCAAACCCATGACTTCCACCATCAAGAGAGACAATAGCAGCAGGTACCTGATAAAAGGTATGGATAAATTAGACGTGGAGCGGATGCTTCCTCTTGTGGGTCATTGTAGAACGCGAGGTCATTGTCTCAAGATAGGGATAGCAAATTTCAAATAGAGATAGAATTTACAGTGCAGAAGGAGGCTATTCGGCCCATTGAGTCTGCACCGGCTCCTGGAGAGAGCACCCTACCCAAGGACCTCCACCCTATCCCCATAACCCAGTAACCCCACCCAAAACTAAGAACAATTTTGGACACTGAGGGCAATTTATCATGGCCAATCCACCTAACCTGCACATCTTTGGACTGTGGGAGGAAACCAGAGCACCCGGAAGAAACCCACGTACACACGGGGAGGATGTGCAGACTCCGCACAGACAGTGACCCAAGCCGGAATCGAACCTGGGACCCTGGAGCTGTGAAGCAATTGCGCTATCCACAATGCTACCGTACTGCCCAAATGAGGAGAAACTACTTCTCAAAGGGTCGTCATAAATCTGTGGACTTCGCTACTGAAGAGTGTGGTGGGTGCTGGGACAGTCAATAAATTTAAGGAGGAGGTGGACAGATTTTTTTTTAAATTACCAATTAAGGGGCAATTTACCATGACCAGTGCACCTACCCTGTGGGGGTGAAACCCACACAGACATGGGGAGAATGTGCAAAATCCCCATGGATAGTGACCCTAGGCTGGGACGAAACCTGGGTCCTCAGCGCCGTGAAGCAGCAGTGATAACCACTACACCGCCGTGTCGCCCTCCAGATTTTTAATCAGTAATGGATTGACGGGTTACGGTGAAAGGGCAGGACAGTGGAGATGGATTGATGGGTTATGGTGAAAGAGAGGACAGTGGAGATGGATTGACGGGTTATGGTGAAAGAGAGGACAGTGGAGATGGATTGACGGGTTATGGTGAAAGGGAAGGACAGTGGAGATGGATTGACGGGTTATGGTGAAAGGGCAGGACAGTGGAGATGGATTGATGGGTTATGGTGAACAGGCAGGACAGTGGAGATGGATTGACGGGTTATGGTGAAAGGGCAGGACAGTGGAGATGGGTTGACGGGTTATGGTGAAAGGGCAGGACAGTGGAGATGGATTGACGGGTTATGGTGAAAGGGAGGACAGTGGAGATGGATTGATGGGTTATGGTGAAAGGGAGGACAGTGGAGATGGATTGATGGGTTATGGTGAAAGTGCAGGACAGTGGAGATGGATTGATGGGTTATGGTGAACAGGCAGGACAGTGGAGATGGATTGACGGGTTATGGTGAAAGGGCAGGACAGTGGAGATGGGTTGACGGGTTATGGTGAAAGGGCAGGACAGTGGAGATGGATTGACGGGTTATGGTGAAAGGGAGGACAGTGGAGATGGATTGATGGGTTATGGTGAAAGGGAGGACAGTGGAGATGGATTGACGGGCTATGGTGAAAGGGAGGACAGTGGAGATGGATTGATGGGTTATGGTGAAAGGGAGGACAGTGGAGATGGATTGACGGGTTATGGTGAAAGGGCAGGACAGTGGAGATGGATTGACGGGTTATGGTGAAAGGGAGGACAGTGGAGATGGATTGACGGGTTATGGTGAAAGGGCAGGACAGTGGACATGGATTGACGGGTTATGGTGAAAGGGGAGGACAGTGGAGATGGATTGACGGGTTATGGTGAAAGGGCAGGACAGTGGAGATGGATTGACGGGTTATGGTGAAAGGGAGGACAGTGGAGATGGATTGACGGGTTATGGTGAAAGGGAGGACAGTGGAGATGGATTGACGGGTTACGGTGAAAGGGCAGGACAGTGGAGATGGATTGACGGGTTATGGTGAAAGGGAGGACAGTGGAGATGGAGATGAGGCCATGATAAGATCAGCCATGATCGTATTGAATGAGGGAGCCGGCTCAAGAGGCTAAATTGCCTACTCCTGGTTCTCATGTTCTAGGAAAGAACTGTAGCCCTGTAGGTAACAGCACCTCAAGCACAAAACTGGTTTTCTTTATTTGGAAGAGGATATCTCTTTTTCCTAATGTTCTCCAATTAAGGGGAAATTTAGCATGACCAACCCTGCACATCATTGGGTTGTAGGGGTGAAACCCGCGCAGACATGGGGAGATTGTGCAAACTCCACATGGACAGTGACCTGGGGCTGTGATCGAACCTGACTCCTTGGCGCTGTGATGCCACTGCGACACCATGTCACCCGAAAAGTGGATTTCTTGATTAATAAGGGTTCAGGGATAATGGGGAGAAGACAGGACACTAAAGGGCAATTTAGCATAGCCAATCCACCGAACCTGCATTGGTGGGAGAAAACCGGAGCACCCAGAGGAAACCCTCGCAGACACAGAGAGAAAGTGCGATCTCCACAGTCACCTAAGGCCAGAATTGAACTCGAGTCTCTGCCGCTGTGAGGCAATAGTGCTAAGCACTGTGCCACCCAACATCTGTGGATATTAAGGGGCAATTTAGCATTGCCAATCCACCTAACCTGCACATCTTTGGACTGTGGGAGCAAACCGGAGCACCCAGAGGAAAAACACAGATATGGGGAGAAAGTGCGATCTCCACACACTCAACCAAGGCCGGAATTGAATTTGAGGCACTGGCACTGTGAGGCAACAGTGCTAATCACTGTGAGGCAACAATGCAAACCACTGTGAGGCAACAATGCTAACCGCTGAGGCAACAATGCTAACCACTGCAGCACCAAAATGCTTCACTGAAATATTTAACTCAAATACTTAACTCAGTCACCCCACCCTCTGAGTTTACATTTGACTGGAGCTGCTGTCTGGAAAGCGTTTGGGAATTTGAAATTCTCCACCAATTCCTACTCCATCTTTCTGATGGATAATCATAGGAGGCCATTCGGCCCATTGAGTCTGCACCGACCAACTTCCCCCCTATTACTATAACCCAATAACCCCTCCCAACCTTTTTGGTCACTAAGGGAAATTTATCATGGCCAATCAATCTAACTTGCACGTCTTTGGACTGTGGGAGGAAACTGGAGCACCCGGAGGAAACCCACGCAGACACAGGGAGAACGTGCAGACTCCGCACAGACAGTGACCCAGCAGGGAATTGAACCTGGAACCCTGGCGCTGTGAAGCCACAGTGCTATTCACTTGTGCTGCCCATGAAGGGTCTGTGCACATTATAACCTGGTTCCTAGTTTTATTAATTTCTCGATTCTCCCCCAATATCCACATCGCAGGAAAAAGATTACGAGTCTCTAATTAGGGTATTCGATGTTGGTGTATTTACCCAGCATTCCCCCCAGCAGTGAATGTCCCCTATTGACACCAGAGGACAACAAGCGCAGGCGCAGTAGCGCCCAGTATGGGAGCATGCGCACTGTGAGTAATGGTCAAGAGGGGGTGGTGTTGTTTTGTCATCTCTGCATCAGGGAAGGATTCGGAAACTCTGACGGAGCCGGATCTGGATAGGGAGGGTTTCTAAACACCTGGTGAGGGCCTCAAACCCCGAATGAGACTCTGCAGGTCCCGCGTTTCCAACTCCGGGTCTTTTTCCCCCAGACCCAGGTTCCGGCTAAAGGTCATAATTTTGGGTCAGCGTAGAGCGCATTCGCCGCATGACGTCACAGTAAGTAGGCGGAGCTTCAGGGTTTCAGTTATCACCGGGTCCTATTGTCCGGCAGGTTTAACAATGAGGGAACAAGTTTTTAAACAGCTCTCAGGCTGAGCATGATGTCCGGGGCCTCCAGGAGTCTTTGGGCCATATATTTATATTCAGTGAGAGGTTAGAGTCTCCGTATAGTCACCTGAAGGAACTACTTCTCCACCTTGTTTGCACTTCGACCCCACACTCCGAATCACTGCCTGCCCTGTGTGGAGGGGACTGGGTAAGTCAGAGAATCTGCTCCTGGACCTGCTCTTGGGCCTGGTTAAAACAGCAATTTACAGAGTGGCAGGGGGTAACTCTGGCTGTCGGCCCCTTTTCTGTGCCCGTGTGGTCCTGGAACACTTGAGACCTTCCACACTGGTGGATACCTGCAGAATGTCTCATAGACACTGAAAACAACATTCTGGTTTAGTTTTTAAAATAAATTTAGTGTACCCAATTCATTTTTTCCAATTAAGAGGCAATTTAGCGTGGCCAATCTAGCTACCCTGCACATCTTTGGGTTGTGTTGCACGAAACCCATGCAAACACGGGGAGAATGTGCAAACTCCACACGGACAGTGACCCAGAGCTGGGATCGAATCTGGAACCCCGGCGCCGTGAGGCAGCAGGGCTAACCCACTGTGCCACCATGCTGCCCAACTTTCTGGTTTAGTTGAGAAGCACAAGTTTAGGAAACGAGAGAGACAAAAACCATAGAAACTGGAATTGTCAGTTCTAAATTTCTATCCTGTACTAATGGTAATACTGACACTGTCAATGTCTTTTACAAGGTTCAAGAGGACGTTGATTTGCAGATGGGAAACTCAAACCAAACATCACATTAAGATCTGACAGAGTCACTCAATTTATCAGAACCTGAATACCGTCGGTCTTTGAATGTGGAAGGAGAAATGTTTTTAGAATTTAGAATTTAGAACAGTACAGCACAGAACAGGCCCTTCAGCCCTCGATGTTGTGCCGAGCAATGATCACCCTACTCAAACTCACGTATCTACCCTATACCCGTAACCCAACAACTCCCCCCTTAACCTTACTTTTTAGGACACTACGGGCAATTTAGCATGGCCAATCCACCTAACCCGCACATCTTTGGACTGTGGGAGGAAACCGGAGCACCCGGAGGAAACCCACGCACACACGGGGAGGACGTGCAGACTCCGCACAGACAGTGACCCAGCCGGGAATTGAACCTGGGACCCTGGAGCTGTGAAGCATTGATGCTAACCACTATGCTACCATGCTGCCCTTCAGCATGGCATTTGTTGGTTCTGTCTGTGGGAAAGCCTCACGGTAGCATGGTGGTTAGCATCAATGCTTCACAGCTCCAGGGTCCCAGGTTCGATTTCCGGCTGGGTCACTGTCTGTGTGGAGTCTGCACGTCCTCCCCGTGTGTGCGTGGGTTTCCTCCGGGTGCTCCGGTTTCCTCCCACAGTCCAAAGATGTGCGGGTTAGGTGGATTGGCCATGCTAAATTGCCCGTAGTGTAAGGTTAATGGGGGGATTGTTGGGTTACGGGTATACGGGTTACGTGGGTTTAAGTAGGGTGATCATTGCTCGGCACAACATCGAGGGCCGAAGGGCCTGTTCTGTGCTGTACTGTTCTATGTTCTATCAGTGTGACTGAAAAAGCAGAGATCTACACACCTGAGAGAGTGTTCCAGTGAACTGACTGTGGAAAGAGCTTTAACCAGTTACACAGCCTGAAAAAACATCACGCCATTCACAGCGGAGAGAAACCGTACACGTGTTCTGTGTGTGGACGAAGCTTCAACTGATCATCCAACCTGGAGAGACAAGGACATGAACACCATGGAAAAACCGTGGAAATGTGGGGACTGTGGGAAGGGATTCAATTACCCATCCCTGCTGGAAATGCATCGACACAGTCACACTGGAGAGAAGCCGTTCGCCTGCTCTGTGTGTGGGAAGGGATTCATTCAGTCATCTCACCTGCGGACCCACCAGCAAGTTCACATTGATGAGGGGCTGTTTAACCAGTCAGACTGTGATAACAATAAAAGCTCCGAGGACCTGGTCAAGCACCAGGTTGTTCGCACTGAGAGACATTTCAGCTGCTCTCACTGTGGGAAGCTGTTTAAACGATCACAGACACTCATTGAACATGAACATACTCACACTGGGGAGAGGCCATTCACCTGATCTGTGTGTGGAAAGGGGTTCACTCAGTCTTCCAGCCTCCAGAAACACCAGCGAGTTCACACTGGGGAGAGGCCATTCACCTGCTCCTTATGTGGAAAAGGATTCATTTATTTAACCAGCCTCAGATCACACCAACTTGTTCACTCGGATAAGAAACCTTTCCAATGCTCTGAATGTGGGAAGAGCTTTAAATTCACAAATGATCTGCTGAGACACCAGCAGATTCACACTGGGGAGAGGCCGTTCACCTGCTCTGACTGTGGGAAGGGATTCACTTGCTCATCCCACCTGGTGATGCACCAGCGAGTTCACACTGGGGAGAAACCGTTCACCTGCTCAAAGTGTGGGAAGGGATTCAGTGTCTCATCCAACCTGCTGACACACCAGTGCACTCACACTGTGGATAAACCCTTCATTTGCTCCAAATGTGGGAAGGGATTTGTTTGTATAGCCTACTTACTGAGTCACCAGCGGATTCACACTGGGGAGAGGCCGTTCACCTGCTCTGACTGTGGGAAGGGATTCACTCGCTCATTCCACCTGCTGGCTCACCAGCGGGTTCACACAGGGGAGAAACCATTCTCCTGCTCTGACTGTGGGAAGGGATTCACTCGCTCATTTCACCTGCTGGCTCACCAGCGGGTTCACACAGGGGAGAAACCATTTACCTGCTCCAAGTGTGGGAAGGGATTCACTCAGTCATCCCACCTGCTGTCACACCAGCAAGTTCACACTGGGGATAAACCATTTATCTGCTCTGACTGTGGAAATGGATTCACTTGTAGATCTAATTTACTGACACACCAGCGTGTTCACACTGGGGAGAGGCCGTTCACCTGCTCGGAGTGTGGGAAGAGATTCACTCGCTCATTCCACCTGCTGGCTCACCAACGCAGCCGCAGCAAGGGGAGACCGCAGGGGTTGGATTCTGCAGTTATTGCTGCTGTTAATCACATCCCGGACTGAACCTTCTGCATTCTGATTGTTGGGAGTTTATTTCTGATAATCCCTATTACTGGGTTGGGGTTGAAAATCCTCTGGATAAATGTCAAGTGAACTAATATTGTTTCATACACACAGTCGAGACCTTCATTTCTTCAGGATAAGAGAAGATTAATTGATGTTCTGATACAGACTGCTGCATTTTGGGAACTTTTCTCCTTTCTAACTCCGGGTTATTTCAGTTCTGACACCTTGAGTTACTCCATGGACTAGTCCCAGCTCTGCATTCCTCCCAGAGTGTCTCTCTTAGTCTTGGGATTCAGGGACGTTATTGTGATGTGACAGTGAGTAGGCGGAGGGATCACTAAACATAAAACAGAGTCATTTGCACTGATGTGCTTGTCTCCCCAATTATTTTTTGTTTTTAAAAGTAATTTTTATTCAAATTTTAACCAACAAAACAAAGAAAAACAGTAACCAGTTTGATGAACCCGGCCATGTCGTTGATCCAGGATTCCGCGCTTGGGGGCTTCACATCCTTCCACTGTAAAAGAATCTTGCGCCGGGCTACCAGGGGCGCAATGGCCAGAATACCGGCCTCTTTCACCTCCTGTGTTCCCGGCTCCAATGCTACCCTGAAAATTGCAAGCCCCCAGCCCGGCTCCACCCTGGAGCCAACCACCCTTGACAACGTCCCCGCAACACCCCTCCAATGCAGGACACGCCGAGAACATGTGGGTGTGGTTTGCTGGGCTCCCCAAACACCTGCCACACCTGTCCTCTCCCCCAAAGAACTGGCTCAGCCTTGTCCCAGTCATATGCGCCCTATGCAGCACCTTTAGTTGGATTAAACTAAGCCACGCGCAAGAGGAGGAGGAATTCAACCTCCCCAAAGCATCCACCCACATCCCCTCGTCAATCTCCTCTCCCAGCTCCTCCTCCCACATCTTTCAGCTCTTCCACCGAGGCCTCCTCCCCTTCCTGCATCACTTGGTAGATTGCCGAGATCCTCCCCTCTCCAACCCACGTCCCCGAGAGCACCCTGTCCTGAACCCCCCTTGGCGACAACAGTGGAAACTCCGCCACCTGCCGCCTAACAAACACCCTAATCTGCATATACCTGAAGATATTCCCTGGGGGTAGACCCCACCTCCCCTCCAACTCCTCTAAGGTTGCAAACGTCCCACCGAGAAGGAGGTCCCCCATCCGCCTGATACCTGCCCTGTGCCAGCTCAAAAACCCTCCATCCATCCTCCCTGGTACAAACCAGTGGTTCCCCCGTAGCGGGGACCAAAGTGAAGCCTTCACCTCCCTCCTATGCCGCCTCCACTACCCCCATCTTTTGAGGGTAGCCACCACCACCGGACTCGTAGAATACCTTGCTGGGGGGAGCGGCAGCGGCGCCGTCACCAGCGCCTCTAGGCTCGTGCCCACACAGACGCCGCCTCCAACCTCTTCCATGCCGCCCCCTCCCCCTCCATCACCCACCTACGTATCATCCCCATGTTCGCAGCCCAGCAGTACCTACACAGGTTGGGCAGCGCCAACACCCCCCCCCCCCCCCCCCACTTCCCTACCCCGCTCCAGGAATACCCTCCTCACCCTCGGGGTCTTCTGCGCCCACACAAACCCCGTAATGCTCCTCCTGACCCTCCTGAAAAAAGCCTTCGGGATCATGATAGGTAGACACTGGAAGAGGAACAGAAACCTCGTGAGCACCGTCATTTTGACCGACTGGACCCTGCCCGCTAGGGAGAGGGCAACACATTGTCTCCCCAATTATTGACAATGTTGTTGTTTGTGTAACGTCCTGCTCCTCTGATTTATTTAATTGTTCACCACCATTTACGACTGGATGTAGCCGGGCTGCACAATGGCACAGTGGTTAGCACTGCTGCCTCACAGCGCCAGGCACCAGGGTCTAATTCTGACCTTGGGTTACTGTCTGTGTGGAGCTTGCACATTCTCCCCGTGTCTGCGTGGGTTTCCTCCGGGTGCTCCGGTTTCCTCCCACAGTCCAAAGATGTGCAGGTTAGGTAAATTGCTCTTCGGTGGGGTTAGGGGATAGGGTGGGGTTTGGGCTTAGATGGAGTGCTCTTTCAGAGGGTCAGTGGAGACTTGATGAATTGAAAAGCCTCCTATACTGTAGGGATTCAATGACTGCAGCTTTGATCTGATCCATTGTTTTTGGGATTGCTTACTCCTGCCTCGAGCAAGCTGTTTATCTGCTTATTTTGCTAATTGTCCCATGTTATAGGGTCACAGATTGGAATGTGCTTTAGGGAAACCTGGTGCTGCTCCTGACATGTTCTCCTCCGCTCCATGTTGAACCAGAGTTGGTCCCTTGGCTTGATGGTAATGGCAGAGTGAGGGATATACCGGCCTATGAGGTTTGATTGTAATTGAATATTAAGCTGCTGATGGCCCACAGCACCTCTTGGATACCCTGTTTTTATCGAGATGTGTTCTGAATCTACCCCATTTAGCACAGTGATAGTGTCACACAGGACAATGGAGGGTATCCTCAGTGTGAAGATGGGACTTTGTTTCATAAGATCACAAGAATATTGTTTTTTCTATTCTTCCTGCCAAAGTGAACAAGTGAAATACATCCCATGTCCCGAGGCCAGGACAAAGTTACACTTTAATGGTTTAATTACAGGACAACTGCTGCGAATCCCATAAAGGTTGGGTGAGCTACGGTCTGGAACCGTTAGCTCCCCAGCCATTGGTTGACTCCCAGTGGGTCAGAATGGAGGAGAGTTTGTGTAGGGGGTCGGGATTGAAGGCGTTAGCAACAGCGCCGCTCCTGACAGCCCCAGGGAAATACTCAGGGAGTCCGGTAGTAATAGTTTCCTTGCGAATTTGGAGGAAGTTTCACCAGCATTTCTGGTTGGGGGCAGGGGCAAGGGAAAGGCCGATTTGGGGGAACCATAGATTTGAGCCAGGGAAGAGGGATGGAAATTTTCGGAGATGGGAGGAGAAAGGAATTAGGACACTGAAAGATATGCAGGTTTGAGACCTTGCCAGAAAGGAGATACAGAGCTTTCCGATAGAGCCGACTTCCACATTGATGGAGGAGGTGCTGACAACAGGGGGACTAGAGCAGGGAGTAGTGTCGGCGGTTTACGTGGCTATTTTGGAAGAGGAGAAGGCACCGCTGGATGGGATCAAGGTAAAGTGGGATGAAGAGTTGGGAGAGGGTATGAAGGAGGGGTTCTGGTGTGAGGTGCTCCGGAGGGTGAATTCCTCCACCTCGTGCACGAGGTTGGGGCTGATAGAGCTGAAGGTGGAGCGCACCTCACATGGGCGAGGATGAGCCGGCTTTTTGAGGGGGTAGAAGATGTATGTGAACGTTGTTGGGGGGGGGGGGGCGCAAATCACGTTCATATGTTTTGATTCTGTCCAAAAATGGAGCATTACTGGAAGGAGGTTTTTAGGGTAATCACTAAAGTGGTGCACGTGAAACTGGACCCAGGCCCTCAGGAGGCCATATTCGGGGTATCGGACCAGCCGGGGTTGGAAACTGGTGCGGAGGCAGATGTTGTAGCCTTCGCCTCGTTGAGAGCCCGAAGGCGGATACTGTTAGGGCGGAGACCAACCTCCCCACCCTGTGCCCTGGCGTGGTGGGGGGACCTGCTGGAATTCTTGACTCTTGAGAAGGTCAAATTTGAACTGAAGAGAAGGATGGAGGGGTTCTGCAATTCATGGGCGTTATTCATTGTACACTTTTGAGAATTGGATTACATCGAACATTAGGGGGCGGGCTGCTGGGAGTGTTGGGGGAGGGGCCTTTATGTTATAATGGTGACTGAGTGATTCCTGATTCCTTTTTATCATTTGTTTATGTTAACATGCAGGCTAATGTTTGGGGGCTTAGTGGGAGGATGGGATTGTTGTTATTGATATGGGGATTGACATTGCATTCGTTACTGATTGTTGATTATTGTTGGTGAGTGTAAATTTGGGAGAAAATGTGAAAAAAGGAGAATAAAAATATTTATAAAAAAACACTCCAGCCATTGATAATTAACTGTTATACTTCGGTTTGAGGCCCTGTTCTGTGAAGAAAACTGAGGTTTCAAACCTTCAACCTTGTGTCTGAAATTAGTGTAATCTTTAACTTGCAGTTTCTGGAAATAAGCAGTCACTTTCTGTAACAGTATCGAACCACCTTTGGCATGTGAACTTAAATAATTCCCTCCAGTTAGTTTTCATAGTTCTTTAGTTATTTTAACTCCTACTGCTTACCAACATATATTAATTGAATATATCATGCTGTATTTTGTTCTCCCAACATTTACACCCTGATCACCTTTAAGCACTGATTTTACACACACTTGGTATAAGTTTTAAGTCTGAAATGACTTTGTAATTTCTGTATTAGTTTAAGGCTGTGTGTCACGTTGTATCCTTTTCATTAACTGTGTTCAAAGCTTTTGCAGCCACTATAAAAATCATAAACCAGCAGTTTATTTTTCAAAACATATTGATAGGTGCCTGTCCCAGTGAGAACTCTACAGGATTTCTATACGACAATTAGACATTTGGGACAATGGGCCTGTGATGAATGGAGGGATTTCAGATAGATTGTATTATAGGTATTTGGTGCAGTAAGGGTTAAAGGCCTGGGTTAGTGTGTGTGTGACTGCTGCAGTCATGGTGCAGTAAGGGTTAAAGATATGGGTTAGTGTGTGTATGACTGCTGCAGTCATGGTGTATTAAGGGTTAAAGGCCTGGGTTAGTGTGCGTATGACTGCTGCAGTCATGGTGCAGTAAGGGTTAAAGGCCTGGGTTAGTGTGTGTGAGACTGCTGCAGTCACGGTGCTGTAAGGGTTAAAGGCCTGGGTTAGTGTGTGTGAGACTGCTGCAGTAGTATTTTTAAGGTTTGAAAGATTTTGGGAGCGAGAGGTGTAATTAAGGCATTGTAAAAAAACATGCGGCTAATGGAGTTTTGTTTGGATTAAGGAGATTCCCTGTGGAGTTAATTAGATTTCAGCTTGGTAAGATGATGTGATTAATGGGAGGAGCTAAGGTAGCACGCATTTTGCAGAAAAGCAGTTAGTCGCCACATTACGGCGCCTGTTCAGGTACACAGAGGGAGATTTCAGAATGTCCAATTCACCTAACAGCATGTCTTTCGGGACTTGTGGGAGGAAACCGGAGCGCCTGGAAGAAACCTATGCAGACACAGGGAAAACGTGCAGACTCCACACAGTGACCCAATCGGGAATCTAACCTGGGATCCTGGAGCTGTGACTGAGAAGCAGCTTCTGAAGAAATACAGCCAGAGATTCTGCGTGGGTCTGATTGTCAGTAAAAGACAATCTGTTGCTGGGAGTTAAATTATATGGTGTCCGAAATCACAAGATTCAATGTTTAGAGTCAGCAAGGTGAACAAGGAAAGAGATCAGGGCCCAAAACTCCAGCTGGATATTCACAGGGGAAAGTTTGTTATCAAACACCGAGTGGACAGAACAGAAAAAGATCCCAACTGTAAGAAACTCGGAAATTATTTGTAAATATCTTTCAAATATTGGCGGATTCTGTCAGTTTCCACTACATTAGAAGTAAATGGGAGGTGAAAGAACAGTTATTCTGGACCTATAATAAACACTAATTTGATCACAGCTACTGAGTATGAGAGATGGTTAAAGGTTCCATATGAAATTTGATTTTATTACCTTACATTGGCAGATTCAGACATTTTAAATCTTTAAGCTTCCAGTCTGTAAATAGTAAAGCTGCCGTTTCACTTTCAGTCAGGAACAGATCCCAGTTTTACACCAATCTCCGATCTGACAGCACATTTCCAGTATTCACCATTGTTCTTCCTGACTCTGAACACAGTTGTAAAGGAGCTTCTGTTCCTTGTCTAGGAGCTCTGAATCTTGGAAGCGAGAGGCTGGACACGTTTCTTACAAATCTCAGGATTAACCCACACGGGGACTTTGCTGTCAGTGGAGAGATGAGAAAGACCAACGTGTTGTTTGTCCCTCTCAGTGTGACCCTGAAGGACTGTGTCCAGGCTGAAGTTCTGTTCCTGCTGTGTGATCCAACCCCAGATTGTCCTTTCTGAGCTCCAGACAGGTAAAGTTAACCACTTAGGTGGGAAAGACAAAATACACAACAGATTTAAACAAAGTTGATTTATTTGACATTAATCCAGAATATTAAACTTCATTCCAGTTACTAGAATTGTTAACATCAGCAGAAACAAACCCCAAATGTCGGAATGAACATGGTTCACTCCTGGATGTGATTAACAGCAGAATCCAACCCCTGTAATCACCATGAATTTGCTGGTGTCTCGGTGGGTGAGATGACTAAGTGAATCTCTTGCCACACAGAGTGGGTGAATAGCCTCTTACTCGTGTGAATGTGCTTGTGTGTCAGCAGATCCGATTTGCTTTTAAATCTCTGTTCACACTCAGAACTTTGAAAGCTGAACAAGTGGATGTGTGTTGAGGTGGGATGACTGAGCGAATCTCTTCCCACACATGGAACAGATGCACAGCCTCTGCCCAGTGTGAGTGTGCTGGCGGACACCGAGTCCACATGATCACCTGAACCCAGTCCCACTGTGAGAGATTCTGAACAGTCTCTTGTTAGTGTATTTTATACTTTCCACAATCCAGACATTTAGAATATCTTCAGTCAGTGTGAACTCACTGGTGTGTTAACAGGTTGAATAACTCAGTGAATCCCTCCCCACACATGGAGCAGGTGAATGACCTCTTCCCAGTGTGAACTCACTGGTGTTGCTGCAGGATGGACCAACGGCTGAACCTCTTCCTGCACTGAGAGCAGATGAATGGAGTGGAACCGGAGTGACTGCGCTGGTGAACCATCAGTGAATGTGGGTTTTACAGCTCCTGTCACAGTCTCAGCATTTAAACCCTCTCTCTGCAGTATGAACTCACTGGTATGTGGGGGGAGGCTGGATGGAGAAGGAAGTGGACACGGAGAGATATTTGTCCGTGTGGATTGGTGGAAGTGAGGAAACCCGCAGAGGCAGCAGATCGGATTGTCTCGCACTGATTGGAGGTGAGGATGGAGGAGACAGGAAAGAGGGAGAACATTTCAAAACATTTCATATCTAACTTGTATTAGATATATTAAAAAGATTCAACATGATGTGTGTAAAATAGAAAGTTGACTTATTTCACTTTTGTCCACAATATTAGCTACTATAACTGGCTGGGGTTCATTACCAACAGGAGAAACAGCCCCCAATGAACATAGTTCAGTCCTGGATGTGATTAACAGCAAAGCTCAGTCACTATTGTTACTCGTGAAGTCGCTGGTGTCTCAGCAGGGCGGATGAGTGAGTGAATCTCTTCTTACACACAAAGCAGGTGAATGGCCGCTCCCCCGTGTGAACTCGCTGGTGTGTCCGCAGACTGGATAAGGTAGTGACTCTCTTCCCACACTTGGAGCAGGTGAATGGGCCCAGCATTGTGTGAGTGCGCTGATGTGTCAGCAGGGCGGATGACTCAATGAATCCCTTCCCACACATGGTACAGGTGAATGGTTTCTCCCCAGTGTGAGTGCGCTGGTGTACCAGCTGGTTAGATAAGGTAGTGAATCCTTTCCCACACAGGGAACAGGTGAATGGTTTCTCCCCAGTGTGAACTCTCTGATGTATAACCAGGTGGGATGACCGAGGGAATCCCTTCCCACACTCGGAGCAGGTGAATGGCCTCTCCCCAGTGTGGGTGCGCTGGTGTACAGTGAGTTGAGAGGACCATCTGAACCCAGTCCCACAGTGAGAGCACCTGCACGGTGTCTTGTCAGTGTGAACACGTCGATGTCGCATAAGTTCCCAGGAACTTTTGAAGCACTTCTCACAGTCTGAGCATTTGAAAGGTCTCTCCCCAGTGTGAGCGCGTTGGTGTACGGTGAGTTGAGATGACCATTTGAACCCAGTCCCACAGTGAGAGCACCTAAATGGTTTCTCGTCAGTGTGAACACGTTGGTGGGACATCAATTCGCTGGAACCTTTAAAGCACTTCCCGCATTCTGGACACTGAAAAGGTTTCTCTGCGGTGTGAATCTGCTGGTGTTTTACCAGGCTCTTTGACTTCATGAATCCCTTCGCACACACAGAACAGGTGAACGGCCTCTCTCCAGTGTGACGGCGTCGATGGGTTTCCAACTCAGACGGGTATCTGAATCCCTTCCCACATTCCCCACATTTCCACGGTTTCTGCCTGGTCTGACTGCATTTATGTTTTGACAGTCCAGATGATCGACTGAATCCTCGCCCACACACACAGCACGTGAACAGTTTCTCCCCACTGTGAACGATGCTTTTTCCTTCCATGTTCGAAATTGGATGATATAAAGTCACAAATTGGGTGACTGTCAGATCCTGATGCGATGTTCGATTCGAGTTTCCCAACAAATCCCCATCTCACATCCTGTGAAATTGATTGAAAATAGGGGGTGAGAGAGAACCCACAAAAACACAAAGGCAGGTTGTGAAATTGAGCTGAATGAATCTGGTCATTTGTGGGGCCGACACTGGGAAAAAGTGACCATGAAAACGGCTGGATTGTCACAAAAACCCAGCTGGATCACTGATGTCCTTCAGGGAAGAGAACCTCCCACCCAGTGTGGATCTACACAAGACTCTGTCCTTTATGTCTTCAACTCAAACAGAACTTAGAATCTCCAAACTCTGAAGCTCTCCCGCCACCAAGAAAGAGCTGAGAGCTCAGCCATTTCAGACTCAGCCTCATTGCTGTTGGTGCTTCCACATGGAGGCCAGGCTGGGTAACGATGGCAGATTTCCTTCAAGGACATTTACCAGATGGGTTTTTACAACAATCAACAATAGTTTCACGGTCGTCATTTTAAACTTTTTAAATTCCATATTTTTACTCAATTCAAATTCCACCATCTGCCTGGTGGGATTCAAACCCATTTCCCCAGAGCATTACCCTGGGTCTCTGGATTACAAGTGCAGTGACAATACCACTACGCCAATGTGTCTCCCTTTGTGATGTACGTTAACACCATCGCCTACACGTTCCCATCAAAATCACACAGCACCCTGACCAGTCTGACATCCAGTACAAGAGGAACTGGAATCTCCTCCAACCCTCTCCCTGGCAACTGAGTGAGGTTGACACAAACTCTTCACACCTTCAGAATAATATTTCACCCCAAGATGAGTGTACAAGCACATATCCCCATCATCCCCAAGACCACCATTTCCACATCAGGAACTTCACCCAACTGCACCCTAATCCCAGTTCATCTATTGCTGAAACTCCCATCCATTCCTGTTACCTCTATTATCCTACACACGCCGGGCCAGCCTCCCAGATTCATTCTCCCTGTAGTCCTGGGGGTCACACAAAACTCTGCTGCCTGTGTGCTTCCTCACACCAAATCCTGTTCACCCATCACCCCTATGCTCACTGACTGACCGCTGTAATCTCCTCCAGCCTCACAACCCTCTGGGATATCTGCACTTCCTCAAATTCCTGAACATTCTGATTTTAACTGTGCCTCCATTTGTGGCTGCACCTTCATTTTCCCCAAGGCCATAAATTGTGGAATTTCCTTCCTCTCTCCGCCTCAATCTAACTTTCCTCCTTTAGGATATTCCTTCAAACTTACCTCTTTGATCCATCTTTTGGCCATCAGCCCTAATATCTGCTTACGTGGCTCG
This sequence comes from Scyliorhinus canicula, assembly GCF_902713615.1. Taxonomy (NCBI): domain Eukaryota; kingdom Metazoa; phylum Chordata; class Chondrichthyes; order Carcharhiniformes; family Scyliorhinidae; genus Scyliorhinus; species Scyliorhinus canicula. The sequence continues at coordinate 1,669,721 of NW_024055498.1, forward strand.
TGTCAATGTTGTTTGATAACATTTCTGTGAAATATTGAGGAATGTTTTATTACCGTAAAGGCTCAATATAAATAGATTAGCGCATAATGATTTGGACATATATCACCGCTGTTCCGTCATCATCACTGGGTGAATAACCTGTAACTCCTTATCTAACAGCATTGTGGGAGCACCTTCACCACACAGACTGCAGCGGTTCAAGAAGGTCAAACGTTATAATCTCACCAACTGGGGTTTGGCAATATTTGCTGTTGGTCTTGTTAGTGACACCATTGAGGAGTCACCCGGGGAGTGGGGGTGATGTCACTGTGCAATTGTGGGTGCGCGATGACATCACAGACAGGAAGACAGAACATCTGGGTCGGTGCAAACCAGTGATCACCACACAGCCTGGAGGATGTGAGGGTCCTTGAGTCAGTGCAAAGGAGATTTACCAAAATGGTTCCAGGGATGAGGGATTATAGTTGCAATGTTAGGTTGGAAAAACTGCGGTTGGATTTGGATTTTGTTTATTGTCACATGTACCAAGAATGCGACAACTCAACAGATCATTAAGTACATGAAAATAAGGTAAAATAAATGCATAATAGGGCAACACAAGGTACACAATGTAACTACATAAACACTGGCAATTATTTGTTGTAAAACACAGCGAGTTGTTGTGATTTGGAATGCACTGTCCATAAATGGTGCTAGAATCTCATTGAACTGTAACTTCCGAAAGGGAATTTGTTGCATTCCGAAAAAGAAAACAAAATAGTCGAACTGTGGGATTAAATGGGTCGCTGGACAAAGAGCTTGCATGGGAAAAATGGGCCAAATAGACTCCTCTGTGCTCTAGCAGCCTTGTGTACATGTAAAGGAAGTGACTTGCACAAGTTGAGTGAGTGGGCAAATGAAAGGATGCAGTAAAATATGGAGAAATGCGAGGTTATCCACTTTTGTAGCAAAAACAAGAAGGCAGACGATTAGCTGAATGGCCATAAATTAGGAGAGGGGAATGTGCAACGAGACCTAGGTGTCCTCGTACACCTGTCACTGAAGGTAAACATGCAGCTACAGCAGGCGGTACAGGAATATCTTGCTGTCATTATACAGGGTCTTGGCGAGGCCGTACCTGGAATATTGTGAGCAGTTTTGGCCTCCTTATCTGAAGCAGGATGTTCTTGCTCAAGAGGGAGTGCAGAGAAGGTTTACCAGACTGATTCCTGGGATGGTGGGACAGACGAAAGAGAGATTGAATCAGTTAGGTTTGTATTTGCTGGAGTTCCGAAGAATGGGGGATCTCATAGAAATCTATAATATTCCAACAGGACTTGACAGGGTAGATGTGGCAAAGATTTTCCCGATGGTGGGAGTGTACAGAACCAGAGGTTGCAGTCTGAGGATACGGGGTAGACCACTGAGTTCAGAGATGAGGAGACATTTCTTCAACCAGAGAGTGGTGAGACTGTGGAATTTGTTACCACAGGAAATAGTTGAGGTCAATACATTGTATGTTTTCAAGAAGCAGTTAGATATCGCACTGAGGGCAAAGGGGATCAAAGGATATGGAGGGGAAAGCGGGATTAGGCTATGGAGTTGGATGATAAGCAATGATCATAATGAATGGCGGAGCAGGAGCAAAGGGCCAAATGGTCTCTTCCTGTACCTATTTTCTATGTTTCTATGTAATCCCTTCCCACACTAGAACATAGAACATTACAGCGCAGTACAGGCCCGTAGGCCCACGATGTTGCGCCGTCCTGTGAAACCCCTCTAAAGTCCTTCTACACTATTCCCTTATCGTCCATATGCCTATCCAATGACCATTTGAATGCGTTTAGTGTTGGTGAGTCCACTACTGTTGCAGGCAGGGCATTCCACGCCCTTACTACTCTCTGGGTGAAGAACATACCTCTGACATCTGTCCTATATCTATCTCCCCTCAATTTAAAGCTATGTCTGCTCGTGCTGGACATTACCATCCGAGGAAAAAGGCTCTCAATGTCCACCCTATCTAATCCTCTGATCATCTTGTATGCCTCAATTAAGTCACCTCTTAACCTTCTTCTCTCTAACGAAAACAGCCTCAAGTCCTTCAGCCTTTCCACATAAGATCTTCCCTCGATACCAGGCAACATCCTTGTAAATCTCCTCTGCACCCTTTCCAATACTTCCACATAACGTGGCGACCAGAACTGCACGCAATACTCCAAATGCGGCCGCACCAGAGTTTTGTACAACTGCAACATGACCTCATGGCTCCGAAACTAAATTCCTCTACCAATAAAAGCTAACACACCGTACGCCTTCTTAACAACCCTCTCAACCTGGGTGGCAACTTTCAGGGATCTATGTACATGGACACCGAGATCTCTCTGCTCGTCCACACTACCAAGAATCTTACCATTAGCCCAGTACTCTGTCTTCCTGTTATTCCTTCCAAAATGAATCACCTCACACTTCTCTGCATTGAACTCCATTTGCCACCTCTACAGCTTATCTATGTCCCTCTGTAACTTGTAACATCCTTCTGCACTGTCCACAACTCCACCGACTTTAGTATCATCTGCAAATTTACTCACCCATCCTTCTACGCCCTCCTCCAGGTCATTTATAAAAATGACAAACAGCAGCGGCCCCAAAACAGATCCTTATGGTACACCACTAGTAACTGGACACCAGTCAGAACATTTCCCATCAACCACCACCCTTTGTCTTCTATCAGCTAGCCAATTTCTGATCCAAACTGCTAAATCACCCTGAATCCCATGCTTCTGTATTTTCTGCAATAGCCTACCGTGGGGAACCTTATCAAATGCTTTACTGAAATCCATTTACACCACATCAACTGCTTTACCCTCATCCACCTGTTTGGTCACCTTCTCGAAGAACACAATGAGGTTTGTGAGGCATGACCTACCCTTCACAAAACCATGTTCACTATCTCTAAGCAAATTATTCCTTTCCAGATGATTATACATCCGATCTCTTATAAACACTAAGAGCAGGTGAATGGCCTCTCCCCAGTGTGAACTCGCTGATGTCTCTGCAGGTTGGATAACTGTGTAAATCCATTCCCACAGAGGGAGCAGGTGAATGGCTTCACCCCAGTGTGAACTCGCTGATGTTTCAGTAGGGTGGATGAATCAATGAATCCTTTCACACACTGAGAGCAGGTGAATGGCCTCTCCCCAGTGTGAATTCGCTGATGTCTCCGCAGGGTGGATGAATCAATAAATCCCTTCCCACATTGAGAGCAGGTAAACGGCTTCTCCCCAGTGTGAATTCGCTGGTGTAACTGCAGGGTGGATAATCGAGTGAATCCCTTCCCACACCGAGAGCAGGTGAATGGCTTCTCCCCAGTGTGAATTCGCTGGTGTGTCTGCAGGGTGGATGACTGAGCAAATCCCTTCTCACACTGAGAGCAGGTGAACGGTCTCTCTCCAGTGTGACTGCGGCGATGAATCTCCAGCTTAGATGGGAATCTGTATCCCTTCCCACAGTCCCCACATTTCCATGGTTTCTCCATGTTTTGGGTCTCCTCGTGTCTCTCCAGATTGGACAGTCAGTGGAAGCCTTGGCTACACACAGAACATGTGCACTGTCTCTCCTCACTGTGAATGGTGTGATGTTTTCAGGCTGTGTATCTGGTTGAAGTTCTTTCCACAGTCAGTTCACTGGAACACTCTCACTCGGGTGTGTGTTGTGTGGGTCTCGGTGCTTTTCCAGTCACACTCACATTAAAAATTTTTTGAAGCTCACAGATCGGACAAACATTTCTTCTTCTCGCCGATGATATTCAGATCAGAAGGAATCGAGTGAGTTTGAGAAATCTGTCTATAATTCCTCCCCTTCCAATATCCTTTAAAAACAATTTACGAAAGTCATCAATTAGTACAGGATAGAAATTCAGAACAGACAATTCTAGTTTCGATGGAACATTATTGCCTCTCTCGTTCTCCAAAAGCTGTAAATCTCCACCCCCCCCCCCCCCCCCCCACCCCCCCACCCCATTCTCACTCTGCTGTATCTAATATTCACCCTCCCAATTCTCCTGAAGGTGCTGATTCACGTTGATTGACAGATTCAACCTCAGCTCACTGCTTCCTGACCAGGACACAGGGATTAAAATAGGAGTAAGAGTAGGCCATTCGGCCCACCGAGTCTGCTCAACCATTCAATGAGATCCTTGGCCGATCTACCTCAGCACCATTTCCCACACGATCCCCTATCCCTCGATATCTTCAATATCTAGAAACCTATCAATATTTGTCTTGAACATATCTGATGACTGAGGCTCCACATTCCTCTGGGGTAGAGAATTCCAAAGCTTCACCACATCCTCGAGTGAAGAAATCCCTCCTCACCTCAGCTTTCTCTCTATTTTCCTACCCGTTTCCCATAACCCTTAACTCCATTGTCAATAAAATATCTGTCAAACTTGTGCTTCAATATATTCAATGACCTCCAGATACAACTGGTCCCTGTGGAAGAGAAATCCAAAGACTAACAACCCTCTGAGGGAAGAGATGACTGGAAATCTATAACGTAGCCACAGTCTTATATTACAAGGCGAGAAATAATAATACATTTGCTTTATTACAGAACGGTAAATAATATATCTAATCTGTACCATGTAACAACACCAGACACATCTCTGTCGATTGTTAATTTAATGTCCCCTGAAATGGCAGCCATCTCCTGGGGAACCCACCCCTTTAATTGTGAACATTAGGAAAGAAACCATCCTTTTAACCAGACAAATAAATATGTCAAGCTGAGGGGGAGACCTGGACGACAAGGGAGAACAATAAATCAGAGGTCTCTCCGATGGCAAGGAAGGAAACCCTGGCAGGTGGGCGGGGAGGATTCACAAACACCCGCTGGAGGCCCCCAAACCCCCAATAAGACCCATTGATTTTATTGTCAGTCTACAGACAGGAACTGGAGAACTGAACCCAGGCAGAGGAGAGGGAGGGAGAAAACTGGGAGTGAGATGGGTTTGGATTTCAGCCCAGGGAGAAGGGAGAGTGTGTGCGACGAGGATTTACAGCTTTGGGGGAACAAGAGAGGAAAGAATGTTCCAGAGAAACTAGAATTGCCTGTTCAGAATTTCTATCCTGGACTGACAGTGATGGCTTTTGTAAACTCCTTTTACAGGGGGTTAGAATGGGAGAATTTGCACACAACAAACTGAACCCAACAGAAAGGTTTGTCTCTTTGCGAATTCTATCCTGCATTGACAGTGATGACTTATGTAAACTCCTTTTATAGGGGATTAGAAGGGGAGAATTTACAGATAGAAACTCAAATCAAATTTCACATCAAGTTTTAACAGAATCACTCCATTCATCAGGACCTGAATATCATTGGCCTGTGAATGTAGAAGAAGAAATGTTTCTGTTCTGTCTGTAGGAAAACATTTTCAAGATAAGTGTGACTGTAAAAAAAACCAATACACACTCGACTCGAGTGAGTGTTCCATTGAACTGACTGTGGAAAGAGCTTTAATCAGTTCCAGTCTGAAAAAACATCACACCATCCAGAGAGAGGAGAGATCGTACACGTGCTCTCTGTGGAGACAAGGGCGCCACGGTAGCACAGTGTGTAGCACTGTTGATTCTCAGCGCCAGGGACTTGGGTTCGATTCCCGATTTGGGCCACTGTCTGTGCGGAGTCTGCACGTTCTCCCCGTGTCTGTGTGGGTTTCCTCCGGGTGTTCCTGTTTCCTCCCACAAGTCCCAAAAACGTGCTTGTTTGGTGATTTGGACATTCTGAATTCTCCCTCTGTGTACCCGAACAGGCACCAGAGTGTGTCGACTGGGGCTTTTCACAGTGACGTCATTGCAGTGTTAATATAAGCCTATTTGTTACACTAATAAAGTTTACTATTTAGTATTCAACTGATCGTCAAACGTGGAGAGGGACAAGGACACCAGCAGCATGTTGAAAACTTGGAAACGTGGGGACTGTGGGAAGGGATTCAGGTCCCCATGTGAGCTGGAGATTCATCACCGTAGTCACACCGGCGACAGAGCATTCACCTGCTAAGTATGGGAAGGGATTCACTCAGCTATCCGAGGTGAGGATTTACCAGGATATGGAAGCTGAGCTGGTGAGGAAGCGAGCGGCCTTTAATAAGGTTCAGGCTGCTCTATGTAAGAAAGGAGTTTGATTCGGGGCGGAATACCCAGCAAAGCTGCGGGTTACAAATCAGTCCAAAGACTTCCATTTCGTGATACTAGTGGAGGCGAATGCCTTTATTGTAAAGCATGGACTGAGTCTAGTTATCTGTATTGGACAAGATCTACATTCCTGTGGGGTGGGATGGGTGTTGTGATATCCTCGATATAGTTTTTGACATTTTCTGATAGAATCTATTTTTCTGTGTGGGGATGAAGAGAGATTTTCTTTACAAAGCACAACGTAGATCTGTGTGGGTGGGTGGTGGGGGGAGGGGGGGGGGGGGGGGGGGGGGAGGACGGCCCCCATTGGAAATTGAGTCTAGTAAGGGACTGCATTCTGAAATATGTTTTATTCACGCAGTGGGCAATATTGTTGTTTTTATTTTCTTGTTGTCCTGAGAGGAGTTTCCCTACCAGCAGTCAGCTGGTGAATGGGAGTGAGATTGGGGGGGGGGGGTGTAGCTGCAGCTGGTGAACCAGTTTTGGCTGGTTCAACAAGCTCAGCGTCAGGGCCGGAGCCCCGGGGGGGGAGGGTGGTTTTGGATTCAATGTGTGTGTCTAGGTGAGGCGTTGGTGAAAACTGGGGCAGGGGGGTTAGTTTGCTGATGATGACTATAAAACTGTTTTTGTTTTACTCTGAAGATGTGTGCGCGTGGCGGTCATCTTGGGTGGACCCTTGGCCTGTACTTTTTGAAGATTTGCTGGATAGTCCCTCACGGTGGAAATGGCTGATTCCGTGATGGGGGCTGGTGCGGAGACTCTTGATTCAGGGCTGGTCATCTGGAACGCAAGGGGATTGGGTGGACCAGTGAAGGTCAAGGGTTTTCGCTCACCTAAAGAATCAAAATGCTGGTGTGGTATCCTTGCAGGAGACTCATTTGCAGGTTAGAGATCAGACCAGACTGCGGAGGGGTGAGCCAAGTGTTTCACTCGGGCTTTGACAAAGGGTTTGAGGTGCTGCAATTCTAATCAATAAACAGATCCCTCTTTCAGTCACTAGGATCATTGCGGACGCTAATGGGAGATACGTGGTGGTCAGTGGGTCGTTGGCAGGTACATTGGTGGTGCTGGTGAATGGCTAAGTCCCTAACTGGGACGATGTGGCATTTGTAAAAAAAATTGTTGGGATCCATCCCAGACCTGGATACACATCAATCAATGCTTGGCGGAGACTTCACTTGCGTACTGGATCTGGAAATGGACTGGTCCAAGCCCATTTAACCGCTATAAATACACAATAACGGAGTGGAATCTGGACGGACCATCTGGCATGACCCAGGCACCGGAACGACAACAGCGAACCCGGAAAAAAGATAAATCAATCTGTTCCCATCAGTAGATTGTAAAAGAATTGTGGGACACAGATTTCAGATTGTGAGCAAGATCTACAGGGAGGATACGAGGAAGAAATTTTACAGAGTGAGTGATAATGATATGGAACTCAATGCTTACACACAAAGGTCGATAATCTCCAGGTCCTGATAACTCGAATGGTGCTGTCAGAATTTGATGTGAGGATTGGTTGTGAGTTTCCTGTCTGCAAATCCCTTTCTAAGTCCCTGTGAAAGAAGTTTACAAAGGCATCACTGTCAGTCCAGAAATGAAATTCCGGAAAGATAAACATTTCTCCTGGTTTGAATTTGCTGTGTGTAAATCCGTACTAAATCCCTACTAATCCCCTGTAAAAGGAGTTTCCAAAATTAATCACGGTTAGTCCAGGATAGAAATTCACAACATTCTCCCCTCCTGTTCACGGGTCCAGGATGACCGCTCATGCCCCCCGCCCCTGCCCCTGCCCCTGCCCCTGCCCCACTGCACACTGATCCTCTCGTCATCAACAGTCCCCTGATTTGAGGGTGATGTTGACTCAGGGTTGTGAGTTTCTGCCCTGGGTCTTCATGTGGCTGAACAGAGCCGCAGAGCTTTGGACACATGGGGCAGGAGTTCCAATGAGACAGTGAAATCTGCAGAGCAGGATTGGCTTCCTTTTCTTTCCATCTCTGCCACCGCTTTGCATCATCAATAAGACATTGGGACTCAAAGACGAATCCAGTTTGATGGACAAGTTGTCTCCATTCTGAACAATGGGGAACAAGCTCCTCCCACTCATTGAAACATCGCCCCGACAAAGATGAGAAACGCGCATGCGCCCTGATGCACATCCAATAAAGATGGCGGCCGTTAACCCGAGCCGAACATGAACTGCAGCCCCGTTCAGTACAAACTGTATTCGGAGACCTCTTTTCCGAGGATTGCAGCTTACAACAGCTTTACAGGATGTTTCCGCCCACTCCCGCGATCTCTCACTCCCTCCATGTTGTTAAACGCCTTTTACCAATTCCGGATCTGAATACACAGCCCTTCTCCTTCGCCATTACCCACACTGCGCATGCTTCAATCACAGCGGGCCCCGCCCCGCCCCGCCCCGCCCCGCCCCGCCCCTCATTCACTCCGATTGCTTGGAGGACGAGCCGCTCTTGGTCGGTCCTCCAGTCTCGCCCCTCCTCGTCCTATTGGTCGGCAGCCGCCGTCAATCACCCGGGCATTGTGACGGTTCCAGATGGTGAGAGTGGCTACAGGCTCAGGCTGACTCGCTGATTGTCCAATAATAACAGTGAGAGTCTCAGTGGGACAATCAGACAATAATAGTGGAGATGGGGCCCTGAGGAGAAACAACAAAGGATTCACTCACTTTCAGAGTAACAAACACAGTGTATGTTCCAATAATAAGAGTCAGGCTGCAATGTGTGAGTGAACACATAATTGGATCCAATGTAGAATCATAGAATTCCCTCAGTGCAGAAGGAGGTCATTCGGCCCATTGAGTCTGTAGCAACCCTCTGAAAGAGCCATGGTGTGGAAATGCCTGCGTTGGACTGGGGTGAGCACAGTAATAAGTCTTACAACACCAGTCCAAATATGTTAAACATGGTTAAAGTCCAACATGTTTGTTACAAACACGAGCTTTCGGAGCACTGCTCCTTCCTCAGGTGAAAGCTCGTGTTTGAAACAAACATGTTGTACTTTAAACTGGTGTTGTAAGACTTCTTACTCTGAAAGAGCACCCGACCTTGGGGAATTCCCCACCCTATCCCCGTAACATCTCCCAGGGACAATTTAGCACAGCCAATCCACCTAATCTGCACATTTTTGGACTGTGGGAGGAAACCAGAGCACCCAGAAAGGAAATCTACGCAGATGCAGGAAAATGCCACAGAGACAGTGACCCAAGGTCGGAATTAATCATAGAATCTACAGCGCAGAAGGCGACCATTCAGCCCATCGAGTCTGCACCGGCATCACCTGATCTGGCCAACTCACTGAAATATGGTTAATTCTGAATTGCATAGCAAGCCACTCAGTTTTAGGACAATTAGGAATGGACATCCAAGCTGGTTTGCCCGTGACATTCACATCCCATAAAGAACAGAGAAAATCAAAGGGCTGTTTCCAGTGCCGGTTTCCAAGGAATCAGTACTGGTCCCTTCACTCCTGGTTTATATCATTGACTTGAAAGTAAATGTAGGAACATGAGGAAGAAGTTTACCTCTGACACAAAAATGATTGAACACTTGATAGTGAGGAAGAAAGCTGGAGGGAAAACAAGGCAAAGGATTCCATGATAAATGGCAGGACAGGACTAGTTAGGCCAGAGCTAAATTCCTGTGCACAGGAAGATTGCACTAGAGAGAGCACAGAGTGGATTTAAGAATATCAACCAGAAATTGACAATGTTTGCTCTGAGAAAAGTTTGGATAAACTGGGACTGTTTTCTTTGGAACAGAAAAGACTGAGGGGAGACCAAAATGAAATTTTGAAAATCACCCCGGCTAGCTCAGTCGGTAGAGCATGGGACTCTTAATCCCAGGGCTGTGGGTTCAAGACCGACGATGGGCGCTTCAGCTTCTTTAATCTGAGAACATTGAGCTGCACTGTTTACGGTAGCACAGTGTTTAGCACTGTTGCTTAACAGCACAGGGTCCTGGGGTTCAATTCCCACTTGGGACACTGTCTGTGCAGAGTCTACATGTTCTCCCAGTGGCTGTATGGGTTTCCTCCCACAAGTCCTGAAAGACATGGTTGTTAGGTGAATTAGACATTCTGCCACCTCCTCCACAGTAGTCCTCAACACCGGTGCCCCGCAAGGCTGCGTACCTAGCCCTCAACTATACTCCCTGTACACACACGACTGGTTCCAACTCCATCTACAAGTTTGCTAATGATAAGACCATAGTGGGCCGGATCTCGAATAACGATGAGTCCGAATACAGGAGGGAGATAGAGAACCTAGTGGAGTGGTGTAACAACAACAATCTCTCTCTCAATGCCAGCAAAACAAAAGACCTGATCATCAACTTCAGGAAGCAAAGTACTGGACACACCCCTGTCAGCATCAACGGGGCCGAGGTGGAGATAGAGCATAGAACAGTACAGCACAGAACAGGCCCTTCGGCCCTCAATGTTGTGCCGAGCCATGATCACCCTACTCAAACTCACGTATCCACCCTATACCCGTAACCCAACACCACCCCCCCCTTTAACCTTACTTTTTATTAGGACAATTTAGGGCAATTTAGCATGGCCAATCCACCTAACCCGCACATCTTTGGACTGTGGGAGGAAACCGGAGCACCCGGAGGAAACCCACGCCCACAGTGGGAGGACGTGCAGACTCCACACAGACAGTGACCCAGCCGGGAATCGAACCTGGGACCCTGGAGCTGTGAAGCATTTATGCTAACCACCATGCTACCCTGCTGCCCCTAATGGTTAGCAGTTTCAAATTCCTAGGGGTGTACATCACCAAAAATCTGTCCTGGTCCACTCACGTCAACACTATCACCAAGAAAGCACAACAGCGCCTATACTTCCTCAGGAACCTAAGGAAATTCGGCATTTCCACATTAACCTGTACCAACTTTTACAGATGCACCACAGAAAGCATCCTATCAGGCTGCATCACAGCCTGGTATGACAACTGCTCGACCCAGGACCGCAAGGAACTTCAGAGAGTCGCGAATACCGCCCAGTCCATCACACGATCCTGCCTCCCATCCATGGACTCCATCTACACCTACCGCTGCCGGGGGACAGCGGGCAGCATAATCAAGGATCCCTCCCACCCGGCTTACTCACTTTTCCAACTTATTCCATCGGGCAGGAGATTCAGAAGTCTGAGAACACACAGGAACAGACTCAAAAACAGCTTCTTCCCCACTGTCACCAGACTCCTAAATGACCCTCTTATTGACTGACCTCATTAATACTACACCCTATATGCTTCAACCGATGCCAATGCTTATGTAGTTACTTTTTTTTTTAGAACAGTACAGCACAGAACAGGCCCTTCGGCCCTCGATGTTGTGCCGAGCCATGATCACCCTACTCAAACCCACGTATCCACCCTATACCCGTAACCCAACAACCCCCCCCTTAACCTTACTTTTTTAGGACACTACGGGCAATTTAGCATGGCCAATCCACCTAACCCACACATCTTTAGACTGTGGGAGGAAACCGGAGCACCCAGAGGAAACCCACGCACACACGGGGAGGACGTGCAGACTCCGCACAGACAGTGTCCCAGCCGGGAATCGAACCTGGGACCCTGGAGCTGTGAAGCATTTATGCTAACCACCATGCTGTTTAGCTCACAGGGCTAATCGCTGGCTTTGAAAGCAGACCAAGGCAAGCCAGCAGCACGGTTCGATTCCCGTAACAGCCTCCCCGAACAGGCGCCGGAATGTGGCGACTAGGGGCTTTTCACAGTAACTTCATTTGAAGCCTACTCGTGACAATAAGCGATTTTCATTTCATTTTCATGCTACCGTGCTGCCCATTATCTTGTGTTGCCCTATTATGTATTCTTGTGTATTTTCTTGAATTTTGTTTAATTCCCTTTTCTACCATGTACTGAATGATTTGTTGAGCTGCTTGCAGAAAAATACTTTTCATTGTACCTCGGTACACGTGACAATAAACAAATCCAATCCAATCTTTCTGTTTTTTTCAATCTCTCAGATCTTCTCTCAGTCTGTCTCTCTCCTTTCCTCCGTATCTCTCTCGATCTCTGTCTGTTCCTATTCAATTGAGGTCTTCAAATCATGAAGTGTTTGTGATAGATTGAAGAAAGAAAAAGAAGGAGAAAAACAGAAAGTGTTGGAAAAACTTTTCTTTTTTTTGTATGTTGGAAAAACTCAGTAGTTCTGGCAGCATCGGTACAGAGAGAAACAGAGTCTTTGAAATCAGAGAATTTACAGTGCAGAAGGAGGCCATTCAGCCCATCAAGTCTGCACTGGCTCTTGGAAAGACCACTCGACCCAAGCCCACACCTCCACCCTATCCGCATAACCCAGTAACTCCACCCAACACTAAGGGCAATTTAGCATAGCCAATCCACCTCATCTGCACATCTTTGGACTGTGGGAGGAAACCGGAGCACCCGGAGGAATCCGACACACACATGGGAAGAACGTGCAGACTCCGCACAGACAGTGACCCAAGCCGGGAATCGAACCTGGAACCCTGGAGCTGTGAAGCAATTGTGCTAACCACTATGCTACCGTGCTGCCTTGTGACTCTTCAGAGCAGGGTAAACCAGGATTGTCCCTCAGATATCAGGGAAATGAAATGAAAATCGCTTATTGTCACGAGTAGGCTTCAATGAAGTTACTGTGAAAAGCCCCTAGTCGCCACATTCCAGCGCCTGTCCGGGGAGGCTGGTACGGGAATCGAACCGTGTTGCTGGCCTGCTTGGTCTGCTTTTTTAAAAGCCAGCGATTTAGCTGAGTGAGCTAAACCAGCCCCTTCACCCAGAAGGTGAAGAGGAGATTTAATCGAGGTGTTTAAAATGAGGAAGGATTTGTGATAGTGTTGATGGGGAGAAACTGTTTCCCAAGAGCAGGAGGGTTTGTAACCAGAGGACACAGAGATTTAAGATATTTGACAATATTTGGGGCAGCGCGGTAGCATAGTGGTTAGCATAAATGCTTCACAGCTCCAGGGTCCCAGGTTCGATTCCCGGCTGGGTCACTGTCTGTGTGGAGTCTGCACGTCCTCCCCGTGTGTGCGTGGGTTTCCTCCGGGTGCTCCGGTTTCCTCCCACAGTCCAAAGATGTGCGGGTTAGGTGGATTGGCCATGCTAAATTGCCCGTAGTGTCCTAAAAAGTAAGGTTAAGGGGGGGTTGTTGGGTTACGGGTATAGGGTGGGTTTGAGTAGGGTGATCATGGCTCGGCACAACATTGAGGGCCGAAGGGCCTGTTCTGTGCTGTACTGTTCTATGTTCTAGAACCCAAGGGGGTGATGAGGAGAATGGTTTTTACACAGTAATGTGATGTGATCTGGAATTCACACTGACAGGCTGCTGGAAGCAGATTTCACAGTAACTTTCAAAGGGAATTGGGTAAACACTTGCAGAGGGTAAATTGGCAGAGTTATGGTGAATGGGTTTAATTGGACAGTTCACTCATCGACTGTCATATGATAAGGGCAGATAATTATAACTTTGTTATTTTGTGTTTTGAGTTTTGTGAGTGATGACCTGCTGTGTTTATCTACACGCAGCAGGAGTATATCCTGCATCCGCCACTTAGTCTGGCGTGATACACGGTGTGAAAATGAAGTAAAGGAACAAAAATTCACAGATGGACAAAACAAAGGGGGCTGCTCCCAAACAACGAATGGAGCACAGCCCGAAAGGAACTGGAAAGGAAACGGAAACTTAACAAATCCTGTCAAATCAAAGTGTGAAAATCAGGGTCTATAAGGCAGCCCAACCCCTGCGGCTCCCACCGAGCACGGAAGGTCTTGAGTGAGCCCGTGGACACCGCATGCTCCAGGGACACCCGGCCGTGAACAAGGCTGCGGAAGAGGGGCAAACAGTCAGGTCGGATGACCCCCTTAGTCGCCCGCTGCTTGGACCTATTAATGGCAAGTTTGGCCAGGCCCAGGAGCAGGTTCACAAGGAGGTTCTCCGCCTTCCTTGCCTCCCTCCGCACCGGATGTCCGTAGATCAGGAGCGTGGGGCTGAAGTGCAAACAAAATTCCAACAACAACATTGTCAGGAAAGCAAAAAGGGAGTGCAGCCGAGGACAGACAACATACACGTGCTCCACGGTCTCCACCAGGCCGCAAAAGTGGCAGGTCTCTGGGGAGGCAGTGTGGCCTTACTTAGTTTTCACACCGTATATCACACCGGACTAAGTGGATATACCCCGGTTAAAGGGCACTGCCCTGTGCAAGAACCTCCATCCCAGGTCCCCAGGTTTTATGATGTGGAGATGCCGGCGTTGGACTGGGGTGAGCACAGTAAGAAGTCTTACAACACCAGGTTAAAGTCCAACAGGTTTGTTTCAAACACGAGCTTTCGGAGCACGGCTCCGAAGAAGGAGCCGTGCTCCGAAAGCTCGTGTTTGAAACAAACCTGTTGGACTTTAACCTGGTGTTGTAAGACTTCTTACTGTGCCCAGGTTTTATGGGGAGGACGTGTCTGCAGAGGGACCTCCACCACTGGACGGCAACGAGGCATGTCAAGGCGTGTCCGGACGGCGGGCGAGGGCAAGGAGTTGGAAAGTATCTCCCCGTGTTTGCGCGGGTTTCGACCCCAACAACCCAAAGATGAGCAAGTTAGGTGGATTGAACACACTAAATTGCCCCTTAATCGGAAAAAAATGAATTGGGTACTCTAAATTTTTTTTTAAAAAGAGGTGGAAAGTGTGCAATTGCAGGCCGTACAGGAAACCCCTCTGCGCAGCGCGAAAAGGACGGTATTTTCACAAGGCGGCCAGGGTTGTGGGGCACCAGCATGAGGAGCACGTCATCAGCGTAAGCCAAAACGACCACCGCCATGCCCGGTTCGTGCAGAACCAGCCCCGACAACCTCCTCCGCAGGAGGCACAGGAAAGGCTCCACGCAGAGAGAATAAAGTTGGCCAGACAAGGGGCAGCCCTGACTCACTCCTCTCCCAAAGTGAAGGGGCGCCGTCAGGGTCCATTAACCTTAATCAGACACTCCGAGGCAGCGTACAGTAATCGGATCCGGGTGACAAAGTGCGTCCCGAACCTGAAAGCTCGCAGAGTCCCGAGCAAATACTCGTGCCCCACCCTGTTGAACGCCTTCTCCTGGTCAAGAGACAGGAAGGCGCTCGACATACCAGTTCTCTGCTTTGGACTCGAGGAGCAGCCCCAGATTTCCCCAGCTGTCCAGGGCCAGCCACACGCAGTCCGGGTGACCATGATGCTTTTCAAAAATGCCCGGAGGGGATGAGGGGAGACTCGGTGCCGGGCATGAGGCTGCCCTCTGCCTCGCTGCAGAGAGCATCTAAATCCTCCTCCTCGCCCACCACTGAGCAGCCATCCTCCTCCGTGCAGTCACTGCCTGAGCCCGAGTCCCCGTGGCAGGCACCGCGGGCCCATCAACATGCCCTTGACACGAGTTGATCCAGGGCTGGTTTAGCACAGGGCTAAATAGCTGGCTTATGAAGCAGACAAGGCAGGCCAGCAGCACAGTTCAATTCCTGTACCAGCCTCCCCGAACAGGCGCCGGAATGTGGTGACTATGGGCTTTTCATAGTATCTTCATTGAAGCCTACGTGCAACAATAAGCGATTTTCATTTCATCCCACCCCCAGGATCGTCCTCAGGTGGGTTCCTTGCAAGGTCCCCCCACGATTCAGGGTCCGTGGATGGCAGCGGCTCCGACCTCCCCCTCCGCCGTCGATGCCGGGCCCTCGGAGACACCCCGGAAGACCCCTGGGAACCTGGCATCATCTGCTTGGGTGTTGTGAGCGGGAAGCTTTCCTCGCCGTCGCCCGCCCATGACCCGAATATACAAGGACACTGGTGGCTGCCGCCGGCTCCCGGCGACGAACAAAAGGAGGTGACCGGGGAGTAAAACTACCGGGCGGAACGAGCCCTCGGGGGTCACGTTTCCGCCCGGCCCTGGTGGGTGGACGATGGCAGCCCAGGCACCTTGGCTGCCTCAGAGACCGCCTTGACCTTCTTTTTAACGGGGCTGGGCGTCAGGGTGATGGGGACAAACACAGGAGATACCAACCCCACTTGCCTGGGGAGGGCGTAGCGAGATCCACCACCTGTTCCAGCCCAGGCAGGCAGCGCTTGCGGGGGGCAGGCTCATCTCGCTGCGGGGCCTCCACTGCTGGAGGGCCCTCGGCAGCATTCCGCACCCCCCCCCCCCCCCCCCCCCCGCCCCCCCGCATCGGCCAGCCCCTGGGATTGTGGCAAGGCGGGAACAGCCTCCAGCCCGGGGACAAACACAGGCTCCCCACCACCCTCCGGAGCCCGTGTAGAGGTCTCTCCAGGCACCTCAAGTTGTTGCGAGGTGGCGGTGGTGTCCTGTGGTGAGGCTGCGGCCTCTGAGTTGGTTGGGACAGTCACGAGGTCAGTACCCATGATGGGACCAAGGTGTGGATGGGCCCGGTCTGACCGCGTGCCGTCTTCTGTTTGGTCTTTTTAGGCTGCCTCTGGTCTAGCGGAGGCCCCCCCACCGCTGCCAGCAGCCGCGGTGTTGCCAGGGGCCTGCTGCTGGGCAGACAAAGAGGTGGCAGAGGAGAGGGGTGGCAGTGCCAGCCGCGGTCGCCCTCGAGGTAGTGTTGTTGGCAGCCGTTACGGTGGGACAATTCCGGCGAATATGCTCCAGCCCTCTGCAGGCATTGCACCGCAGATCATCTGCAGACCAGAACACTTTGCGGTCCTCCCCTTGGTGGGAGACCACAAAACCTCCCTCTGTGACCTCCTCCCGGGTCAGGCGGACAAAAACCTGATGCCGGAAGGAGTATACATGGCGGAGGGGGAGGTCCCGCAGGCCGAGTATCAGTGGTGCCAACCCGGAACTGACCTCCCCCAGTAGGTTGAGATGGGGGAGGAGGAGCTCGGTGGGGAGGTAGGGCGGGACGTTTGAAAGAACCACACATTCGGCGATGGCCTCCAGCGGGTCCACCGCCACGTGTGTCCCGCTCACCGTGAGCCCCCTTTCCAGGACGTGGTGGACCATCTGCTTGGCCCGCAGGAAAAACACGACCTTGCCGTACATCCTGGAGGTGGCTACGATGGTTGAGGGGCCGAAGACCCCGGCCATCGCACGAGTGCCCACCTCAATGGTCATGGTGGGGTGGGGATAACATTTGACCCCAAGTTGCCGTGTTAGCAGGCAGAAAGGTGAGGGGGCGGCGGAGGGTCGAGAGGCTCCCGTCCCTGCATAGGTTCTTGGCCGGCCATGTATCTAAGGCCAGGGTAATAGGGCAAGGATGGGGGGAGGGAGGGTGGATGTGGCACCACAACTGCAGGTGCCACAAGGGAAGGTGCTGCAGGGCAACAGCAGAGTGGGGCAGCGTTCTTCAGCCCTGGAGGGGCCTAAAACAATGCCTCAGGCTACCCCACACCCACCACAGGTGGTCAAAGGCAGGCGGACGGCGGTCTTCAACCCTGTGGGGCACAAAACAAAGCCCTTGGTCTTCACTCCCACCTCAGGCACAGGGCTGGGAGGACAGAGGGCAGGGTCTGCAGTCCCAGGTGGTCCCACCTCAGGCAGTGTCGGGAGGTCAGAGGGCAGGGTCTGCAGTCCCAGGTGGTCCCACTCCCACCTCAGGCAGAGGGGCGGGAGGACAGAGGGCAGGGTCTGCAGTCCCAGGTGGTCCCACCTCAGGCAGAGTGTCGGGAGGTCAAAGGGCAGGGTCTGCAGTCCCAGGTGGTCCCACCTCAGGCAGAGTGTCGGGAGGTCAAAGGGCAGGGTCTGCAGTCCCAGGTGGTCCCACTCCCACCTCAGGCAGAGGGGTGGGAGGACAGAGGGCAGCAGGATTGGGGAGGGGCGGGGCAGAGACAGAACAATCAGCGAGTGGCCGCTCTCACCATCACAATGACCGAGTGATTGATGGCGGTCTCCCGACCAATAGGTAGAGGTGGCGGGGCTGAAGGACCAAATGAGGGCGGCTGGTCCTCCAACCAATCGGAGTGAATGAGGGGCGTGGCCAGGGTGTGATTGAAGCATGCGCAGTGTGGATAATGGCGAAGGAGAAGGACGTATTTTTCAGATCGGAAAGTGGTAAGAGGCTGTTAACAATATGGAGAGAGCGAGAGATCGCGGGAGTGGGCGGAAACGTTGTACAAAGCTGTTGGGAGACGCAAATCGCGGAAAAGAGATCCCGGAACCTGTTTGTACCGAGCTGAACTGCAACTCCTCATGTTCGGCTCGGGTTAACGGCCGCCATCTTTCTTGGATGTGCATCAGGGCGCATGCGCGTTTCTAATCTTTGTCGGGGCGATGTTTCAATGAGTGGGAGGGGCTTGTTCCCCATTGTTCAGAATGGAGACAACTTGGCCATCAAACTGGATTCGTCTTTGAGTTTAATGTTTTTATTGGATTTAATGTTTTATTGATGAAGTAAAGCGGTGGCAGAGATGGAAAGAAAAGGAAGCCAATCCTGCTCTCCGGATTTCACTGTCTCATTGGACATCCTGCCTATGTGTCCAAAGCTCTGCGGCTTTGTTCAGCCACATGAAGACCCAGGGCAGAAATTCACAACCCTAAGTCAACATCACCCTCAAATCCGGGGACTGCTGATGACGAGGGTCAGTGTGCAGCGGGGGCGGGGCATGAGTGGTCATTGTGGACCAGGGGGCAGAAGAAAATGTGAATTTCTATCCTGGACTGACAGTGATTAATTTTGGAAACTCCTTTTACAGTGGGTTAGTAGGGGAGGATTTACACACAGCAAATTCAAACCAGGAGAAATATTTATCTTTCCAGGGTCCCAGGTTTGATTCCCGGCTGGGTCACTGTCTGTGTGGAGTCTGCACGTCCTCCCCCCTGTGTGCGTGGGTTTCCTCCGGGTGCTCCGGTTTCCTCCCACAGTCCAAAGATGTGCGGGTTAGGTGGATTGGCCATGTTAAATTGCCCGTAGTGTCCTAATAAAAGTAAGGTTAAGGGGGGGGTTGTTGGGTTGCGGGTATAGGGTGGATACGTGGGTTTGAGTGGGGCGATCATGGCTCGGCACAACATTGAGGGCCGAAGGGCCTGTTCTCTGCTGTACTGTTCTATGTTCTATGTTTCCTGAATTACATTTCTGGACTGACAGTGATGCCTTTGTAAACTTCTTTCACAGGGACTTAGAAAGGAAACTCACAACCAATCCTCACATCAAATTCTGACACCACCGTTCGAGATCAAATTCTGACACCACCGTTCGAGTTATCAGGACCTGGAGATTATCGACCTTTGTATGTAAGCATTGAGTTCCAGTTCATTATCACCCCCCCCCCCCCCCCCCCCCAAGGCCCTGACCCAGCCAAAACTGGTTCAACACCTGCAGCCCCCACCTCACTCTCATTCACCAGCTTACTTCTGGCAGGGTAACCCCTCTCAGAACAAAAAGAACGATGATATTGCCCACTTCGAGGATAAATCCTCACTGGAATAACTGGGTGAATCCCTTCCCACGCTCAGAACAGCTGAATGGTCTGTCGCCGGTATGACTGGTGATCAGTCTTCAACTCACATGGGGATCTGAATCCCTTCCACAGTCCCCATATTTCCAGGCTTTCAGCATGCTGCTGGTGACCTTGCTGCTTTCCACATTGATGATCAGTTGAAGTCTTGTCCCCACAGAGAGCATGTGTACAGTCTCTCCCCACTCTGAATGGTGTGATGTTTTTTCAGACTGTGCAACTGGTTAAAGCTCTTTCCACAGTCAGTTCACTGGAACACTCTCACTCGAGTCATGTGTGTATTGGGTTTTTTTTCAGTCACACAGATCTTGAAAACATTTTCCCACAGACAGACCAGACAAACATTTCTTCTTCCACATTCACAGGCCACTGATATGCAGGTTCTGATGAATGGAGCGACTCTGTTAAATCTTGATGTGAAGTTTGATTTGAGTTTCCATCTGTAAATCCTCCCCTTGTAATGTCCAGTAAAAGGAGTTTCCAAAAATCATCAGTAGGGGCAAGTACGGTGGTTCAGTGGTTAGCCGAGGACCCGGGTTTGATCCCGGTTCTGGGTCACTGTCAGTATAGAGTTTGCACATTCTCCCCGTGTCTGCGTGGGTCTGGTCCCCCACAATACAAAAATATATGCATGTAGGTGAATTGGCCAAGCTAAAATGACTCCTTAATCGGGGGAAAAAGAATTGGGTACTCTAAATTTATTTCAAAAAAGGATTGCCTCTTTCCTAATGTTCACAATTAAAGGGGTGGGTTGGCTGAGGTGAAGGCTGACATTTCACGGCAATTACATTAATAAGGGACTGTTATTATGGAGGACCAAACCGGGCTTGTTGAGGGCTGGTGGTGTATATAAGAAGCTGCTCAATGTGATCATGATGCCCCTGGAAAAAAGGGAGGTGGAGGTAGTTGTGGCGACGGATGCGGAAAAGGGGTTCAACCGGGTAGAGTAGGACTATTTATGGGAGGTGCTGGGACGTTTTGGGTGCGGGAAGGGCTTTATCGGCTGGGTTAGGCTGTTGTACCAGGCCACGGAGGCTAGTGTGAGGATGAATAGGACGACTTCTGACTACTTTAGACTGTACCGGGGGACAAGACAGGGGTGCTCCCTCTCCACACTGCTGTTTGCGCTAGCTATAGAGCCACTGGCAATTGCTCTGAAGGCTTCAAAGGGCTGGGGGGGTTGTGGAACATAGAGTCTCGCTGTACGCAGGCGGCCTGCTCTATACGTTTTAGATCCGGTGGCAGGGATGGGCGAAATCGTGGCGATCTTGGGGGAATTTGGCCAGTTTTCGGGGTATAAATTGAACATGGCAAAGAGTGAGATGTTCGTAGTCCAGGCGAGGGATCAGGAGGATCGGCTAAGGGAGCTGCCATTTTGGTTGGTTGGGGACAGCTTCAGATATCTAGGGATACAAGTGGCGCGGGTCTGGGGCCAGTTACACAAGTTGAACCTGTCCCGATTGGTTGAACAAATGAGGGGCGAGTTTCGGAGGTGGGATGCGCTCCCATTGTTGTTAACTGGGAGAGTGCAGACGGTTAAAATGACGGTCCTTCCGAGATTTTTGTTCGTTTTTCAGTCTCCCCATTTTCATTCCGCATTCCTTTTTCATGAGGGTCAATAAATTTTTTAAAATAAATTTAGAGTACCAATTCATTTCTTCCCAATTAAGGGGCAATTTAGCATGTTCAATCCACCTACCTTGCACATCTTTGGGTTGTGGGGGCGAAACCCACGCAAACACGGGGAAAATGTGCAAACTCCACACGGACAGTGAGTCAGAGCTGGGACCTCGGCACCGTGAGACTGCAGTGTTACCACTGCGCCACCGTGCTGCCCTGAGGGTCAATAAAATTATCCTGGGCTTTGTATGGGCAGGTAAGTCCCCGCGAGTGAAGAAGGTGATGCTTGAGCGGAACCGGGGGAAAGGAGGGCTTGTGCTGCCGAATTTTAGCAATTATTGGGTGGCCAACATAGCCATGATAAGGAAGTGGGGGCTGGGGTCGGTCTGGGAGCAGATGGAAGCAGCATCGTGTAGGGGCACCAGTCTGGTGGCATTGGTAACTGCGCATCTGCCATTCCCGCCGGCGCGGTACTCCACCAGCCCTGTAGTGGTGGCGGGTCTGGGGTCAGTGGAGGAGGCACGTGGGAGCAATGGGGGCATCAATCTGGTTCCCAATATGCGACAATCGCCAGTTTACCCGGGGAGCTTGGATTGGGGGGTTCCAAATATGGAGGAGAGCAGAAATTCAGAGGATGGGGACCTATTTTTAGAAGGGAGCTTTCCTCGCTTGTGGGCACTGGAGCAGAAGTTTGGTTTGGCGAGGGGGAATAATTTTAGATATTTACTGGTGCGGGACTTTCTGCGTAGGCAGGTATCATCCTTCCACTCTTGCCACGAAGGGGAATCCAGATCAGGGTAGTTTCCAGAGGATGGATGGGGGAGGGAAGCATCTCTGACATCTGCAAATAACTCATGGGGGCAGAGGAGACGCAGACCGAAGAGCTGAAGCATACGTGGGAGGAGGAGCTTGGCGGGGGGGGGGAGATAGAGGAGGGTCTGTGGGAATTCTCTATCCCAGAGGAATGTGGAGCCTCAGTCATCGGGTATGTTCAAGACAAATATTGACAGGTTTCTAGATATCGAAGATATTGAGGGATATGGGGATTGTGTGGGAAAATGGTGCTGAGGTAGATCGGCCAAGGATCTCATTGAATGGTTGAGCAGACTCGGTGGGCCGAATGGCCAACTCTTGCTCCTATTATAATCTCTTGGTCCTGATCGGGAAGCAGTGAGCTGAGCTTGGAATCTGTCAATCAACATGAATCAGCACCTTCAGGAGAATTGGGAGGGAGAATATTAGATACAACAGCGTGAGAATGGATGGAGAGTGTGTGGGGTGGAGATTTACAGCTTTTGGAGAACGAGAGAGGAAATAATGTTCCATCGGAACTAGAATTGTCTGCTCTGAATTTCTATCCTGAACTAACAATGATGATTTTTTGTAAATTGTTTTAAAGGATATTGGAAGAGGAGGAATTATAGACAGAAATCTCAAACTTCACATCTCGATATGACAAACGCACTCGATTCCTTCTGATCTGAACATCATCGCGAGAAGGAGAAATGTTTGTCCGATCTACCGGCTTCAAAAGATTTCAAACATCAGTGTGACTGGAAAAGCACCAAAACCCACACAATACACACCCGAGTGAGAGTGTTCCAGTGAACTGATTGGAAAGAGCTTCAACTATTACGCAGCCTGAAAAAACATCACACCGTTCACAGTGAGGAGAGACAGTGAACATGTTCTGTGTGTAGACGAGGCTTCCGCTGATTGTACAATCTGGAGAGACACGGCGAGACCCAAAACATGGAGAAACCGTGGAAATGCGGGGACTGTGGGAAGGGATTCAGATGCCCATCTAAGCTGGAGTCTCATCGACGCAGTCACACTGGGGAGAGGCCATTCATCTGCTCTCAGTGTGAGAAGGGATTCACTCAGTTGTCTCACCTGAAGACACATCAGCGACTTCACACTGGGGAGAGGCCATTCGCCTGCTCTAAGTGTGGGAAGGGATTCATTGATTCATCCGCCGTGCGGCAACATCAGCGAGTTCACACTGGGGAGAGACCATTCACCTGCTCCGTCTGTGGGAATGGATTCACACAGTTATCCATCCTGAAGAGACACCTGCGAGTTCACACTGGGGAAAAGCCATTCACCTGCTCTCAGTGTGGGAAGGGATTGACTCGGTTAGCCTGTCTGCGGAGCCATCAGCGAATTCACACTGGGGAGACGGCATTCACCTGCTCTCTGTGTGGGAACACATTCAGTGATTTATCCAGTCTGCAGACGCATCAGCAAATTCACACCGGGGAGAAGCCATTCACCTGCTCTCTGTGTGGGAACACATTCAGTGATTTATCCAGTCTGCAGACACACCAGCGAATTCACACTGGGGAGAGGCCGTTCACCTGCTCTCAGTGTGGGAAGGGATTTATTGATCCATCCATCCTGCAGAGACATCAGCGAGTTCACACTGGGGAGAAACCATTCACCTGTTCCCTCTGTGGGAAGGGATTCACACAGTTATCCAGTCTGCAGACGCACCAGCGAATTCACACTGGGGAAAGACCATTCACCTGCTCTTAATGTGGGAAGGGATTACATAGAAAATAGGAGCAGGAAGAGATAATTTGGCCCTTTGCACCTGCTCTGCCATTCATTCTGATCATAGTTTATCATCCAACTCTCCATAGCCTAATCCCGCTTTCCCTCCATATCCTTTGATCCCCTTTGCCCTCAGTGCTACATCCAACTGCTTCTTGCAAACATACAATGTATTGGCCTCAACTATTTCCCGTGGTAACAAATTCCACAGGCTCACCACACTCTGGTTGAAGAAATTACTCATCTCTGTCCTAAATGGTCAACCTTGTATCCTCAGACTGCGACCTCTGGTTCTGTACACTCCAACCATCGGGAAAATCTTTCCTACATCTACCCTGTCAAGTCCTGTTAGAATATTATAGGTTTCTATATGATCCCTCATTCTTCTGAACTCCAGCGAATACAATCCTAACTGATTCAATCTCTCATACGTCAGTCCCACCATCCCAGGAATCAGTCTGGTAAACCTGCTCTGCACTTCCTCTCGAGCAAGAATATCCTTCCTCAGAGACCAAAACAGCTCACAATATTCCAGCTATGGCCTAGCCAAGGCCCTGTATAGAACAAAGAACAGGCCCTTCGGCCCTCCAAGCCTGCGCCGATCATGTGTCCTATCTAGACCAACTGCCTGTATCCTTCTATACCCCGTCTGTTCATGTGCCTATCCAGATAAGTCTTTAAGGTCGCTAACGTATCTGCCTCAGCCACCTTACTTGGCAGCGCATTCCAGGCCACCACCACCCTTTGTGCAAAACCCTTCCCCCGCACATCTCCACTGAATCTATCTGCCCTCACCTTGAACTTGTGGCCCCTTGTAATTCTCATTTCCACCCTGGGAAAAAGACTCCAACTGTTCACCCTATCTATACCCCTAATAATTTTATAAACTTCAGGTTGTCCCTCAGCCTCCGTCTCTCTTGGGAGAACAATCCCGTTTATTCAATCTCTCCTCATAGCTAATCCCCTCCATACCAGGCAACATCCTGGTAAACCTTTTCTGTACTCTGTCAAAAGCCTCCACGTCCTTCTGGTAGTGCAGTGACCAGAATTGGGACACAGTATTCCAAATGTGGCCTCACCAACATTCTATAGAACAGTACAGCACAGAACAGGCCCTTCGGCCCTCAATGTTGTGCCGAGCCATGATCACCCTACTCAAACCCACGTATCCACCCTATACCCGTAACCCAACAACACCCCCCTTAACCTTACTTTTATTAGGACACTACGGGCAATTTAGCATGGCCAATCCACCTAACCCGCACATCTTTGGACTGTGGGAGGAAACCGGAGCACCCGGAGGAAACCCACGCACACGGGGAGGACGTGCAGACTCCACACAGACAGTGACCCAGCCGGGAATCGAACCTGGGACCCTGGAGCTGTGAAGCATTTATGCTAACCACCATGCTACCCTGCTGCCCTTTTAAAATTATTAGTGCCCAATTTTTTTTTCCAATTAAGGGGCAATTTAGCATAGCCAATCCACCTATCCTACACATCTTTGGGTTGTGGGGGTGAAACCCACACAGACACGGGGAGAATGTGCAAACTCCTCACGGACAGTGACCCAGGGCCGGGATTCGAACCCGGGTCCTCAGCACCGTAGGCAGCAATGCTAACCACTGTGCCACCGTGCTGCCGTGCTGTGTAATTGTAACATAATTTTCGAGTTTTTATACTCGATACCCCGTCCTATGAAGGCAAGCGTGCTGTCTGCTTTCTTCACCACCATTTCCACCTGTGCTGCCACTTTTAAGTATCTGTGGACTTGCATGCCCAGATCTCTCTGTGTCTCTATGCTCCTGATGGTCGGCATCTCCACATCATGAGTGTTAAATGCTCTCAGTTCTGTCTATTATGAATCTTTGTTGCACCTTATCCAGTGCCTCTATTTTCCTTTTCTAAATGGAGATGACCCATGTTGACAGAGCTCCCAGTGTTGTCTAACCCTAATTCTAAACAAGTTGAACATTTCCTCCATGCTTTTCAATTCTATCCCTCTGGAATGGAACCCTGGATATGAGCCTCACACTGCAAGAAACATGTAAAGTTCTTAGAATGGGTGCAGAGGACATTTACAATAATAATAATCTTTATTATTGTCACAAGTAGGCTTACATTAATGAAGTTACTGTGAAAATCTCCTAGTCGACACACTCCTGTGCCTGTTCGTTTCCACCGAGGGAGAATTCAGAATCTCCAATTCACCGAACAAGCACATCTTTCGGGACTTGTGGTAGGAAATGAAATGAAATGAAAATCGCTTATTGTCATGAGTAGTCTTCAATGAAGTTACTGTGAAAAGCCCCTAGTCGCCACATTCCGGCGCCCGGAGGAAACTCACGCAGACATGGGGAGAACGTGCAGACTCCGCACAGACATTGACTCAAAACAGGAATCGAATCTGGGACCCTGGTGCTATGAAGCAACAGTGTTAACAATTGTGCTAGAATGGCACCAGGGATAAGTGACTCCAGTTAGTTGGCGTGTCTAGAGCAGCTGAATTTCTCTCCTGTGATCACAACATCTGGAGGGTGGGGAATGGGGCCATTCAGCCCTTTGAGACCATGTTGGCTCCCTGTGGAGGAAGTCAGTCTGTCCATTGCCCTGTTCTATCCCCAAATTTGTGCAGGTTTATTTCTCTCAGTGCACATCCAATTTCCTGTTGAAATCCTTCTGTCGTCTCTGTATGTCCTACCCTCATAGTCAGTAGGTTCCAGGTTGTTACCACTCGTTTTACATGGACATAAGGCTCCTAGAGCACAGAGGAGTTTATTTGGCCCATTTTCCTCGTGCCAGCTCTTTGTTCAGCGAACCATTTAATCCCAGAGATCGACTATTTTGTTTTCTTTTTCGGAATATATCAAATGACAGTCCAATGAGGCTCGACCACCATTTACAGACAGTGTATTCCAAATCACAACAATTCGCTGTGTTTTACAACAAATAATTGTGCTTATGGTTGTCTGGAGTTTCACGGAGTATTCAAAATGGTGTCAGCGCCGTGGTTATTACACAAAATTAAGACTCAGTCTTCATCAATGATTCTGGTGAGGACGCCAAGTATAATATATCCTAGTTTGTGGACAATTAGAATAAATGTATATTTCTATAAAACCTCGCACTACCACTGGACGTCCTGGAGTGTTTTAAAGCCAATGGAGTACTTTTGAAACATATTCACTGTTGTAATGTAGGAAGCTGTAAATGCGCATGTGTGATCACATTTAGTTTTAAAATTGTAATTTTTGTAGTGTATTCACAAGGTCAAGGAAACCCTTTTATACCTCAAACATGTGGCCTCCTGCAGCCATTTCACCTTCTGTACCTTTTCTATATTAACTATGTATTGATTTCATAGCAAAAAAACAATC
Organism: Scyliorhinus canicula; assembly: GCF_902713615.1. Classification (NCBI taxonomy): domain Eukaryota; kingdom Metazoa; phylum Chordata; class Chondrichthyes; order Carcharhiniformes; family Scyliorhinidae; genus Scyliorhinus; species Scyliorhinus canicula. Next base: position 1,696,902 of record NW_024055498.1, read on the forward strand.
ATTATATTCATGATTATTCAGCAGTGAACATTGATTATCATTAGTGAATTGTTGTATTGGGTAATTATATTGCAAAGACTAGATCTTTATTTTTATAAATAACACGATCAACCAAAATGTTTCCAGAAACTGCAGAGCTATCAGAATTTGTTTGAAAAAAATAAATTGCTCGGTAATTTTGAGAAGTTACGAGATGTGATGATAAAGCCTGTATATAATATTACATGTACTCAGCAGTGTGACGTCCCACCAGTAGGTGGCGTCAGGCATCAGTCAGGTGACATTCAACTACCAGCAGAAGGTTGTAAAGTGTGCACAAGGCCAGTTGCACATAAGGGTAGTTCCAAGAGTGTCGAATGTAACTCTGTGATGACTTGGTCTGTATAGCATTCTGATAATTACCTGACCCCGTGTACATTAATAAATCATCGTTCTGGCAAAGTCATCAGCAATTCTGTAGAGTCATTGCAAGAATAGATCACAGAACACAACACTAGACATCATATTCTGCCCAGACGAGGAAATGTGGTGCGGAGGGGGATAGACATTAATGGGGTCTTCAGGGACTTTTTTTTTTTAATAATTTTTATTGGAATTTTTTACAGAAAATATAAAAATATAACAACAAGTATAGCAACAAGCAGTAATACGCAACTAACAGCCCCATAACACACACAATTCCCCCCATACCGTAACATCACATGTATCACACTCCCCCCACCCCGCCCCCCCACTGTAGCAAAATACTTCGCCGGGTCTTCAGGGACTTTTATGAGAGACGATATCGGTCCGAACCTCAGGCGGAGAAGGGGGGGATGGGGTGCTTTTTGGACCTGCTGAGATTCCCGAGGGTGGAGATGGGACGGGTGGAGGGTCTGGGGGCGCCAGTTGAGCTTGAGGAGCTGGTTAAAGGGATAGGGAACATGCAGTCGGGGAAGGCGCCGGGGCCGGATGGGTTCCCGGTTGAATTTTACAAGGCGTATGCAGACCTGCTGGGCCCCCTGTTGGTTAGGACCTTCAACAAGGCGGGGGGGCGGGGGGGCTTTTCCCCTGATGATGTTTTGGGTGCTGATCTCCTTGATCCTTAAGCGAGACAAGGATCCCCTGCGGTGTGGGTCATACAGGCCGATCTCACTCCTTAAGGTGGACGCCAAGTTGTTGGCAAAGATCTTAGCCACGAGGATAGAAGATCGTGTGCCGCAGGTTATCCACGAGGATCAAACGAATATGTGAAGAGGAGGCAGCTGAACACAATATACGGAGGCTCTTGAATGTTATTATGATGCCGGCGGTGGAAGGGGAGGCGGAGATAGTGGTGGCGCTAGTTGCGGAGAAGGCCTTTGATAGGGTCGAGTGGGGGTACTTGTGGGAAGTGCTGGGAAGGTTCGCGTTTAGGGAGGGGTTTGTCAGTTGGGTGAGGCTGTTGTATGAGGCCCCGATGGCGAGTGTGGCCACGAATAAGAGGAGGTCGGAGTATTTTCGACTATACCGAGGGACAAGGCAGGGGTGTCCCCTGCCCCCCCTACATTTTGTGCTGGCAATTGAACCCCTGGCTATGGCGCTGAGGGAGTCGGGGGATTGGAGGGGGCTGGTCCAGGGTGGGGAGGAGCACCGAGTGTCGCTCTGTGCGGATGACCTATTGTTGTATGTGGCAGACCCGGTGGGGGGAATGCCAGTGGTGATGGGGATTCTCTGGGAATTTGGGGTTTCTCAGGGTATAAACTTAACTTTGGGAAAAGCGAGCTGTTTGTGGTACACCCGGGGAACCAGGAGGGGGGGATTGGGAGGCTCCCACTGAAAAGGGTGGAGAGGAGCTTCAGGTACTTGGGGGTTCAGGTGGCCAGGAGCTGGGGGTCCTTGCATAAGCTAAACCTCACAACGCTGGTGGAGCAAATGGAGGAGGAGTTTAAGAGGTGGGACATGCTGCCGCTGTCTTTGGCGGGTACGGTGCAGTCAGTCAAGATGACGGTGCTCCCGAGGTTTCTGTTCCTGTTCCAGTGCCTCCCCATCCTTATCCCGAAGGCCTTTTTCAGGCGGGCTAACAGGAGCATTACGGGGTTTGTGTGGGCACACGGGACTCCAAGGGTGAGATGGGTGTTCTTGGAGCGGGGCAAGGATGGGGGGGGGCATTCTCTGTGGGCATTATTGGGCTGCCAACGCAGCGATGGTGCATAAGTGTGTAATGGACGGGGAGGGGACGGCATGGATGAGGCTGGAGATGGCATCCTGTGTGGGTACGAGCCTGGAAGCGCTTGCAACGGCTCCGCTGCTGCTCCCTCCGACGAGGTATACCACAAGCCCGGTGGTGGCAGCTACCCTCAGGATTTGGGGGCAATTGAGGCAGCATGGGGGGAGGTGGGGGCCTCGATGGGGTCCCCGATACGGGGGAACCACCGGTTTGTTCCAGGGAGAATTGATGGTGGTTTCCTGAATTGGCCCAGGGCAGGTGTCAGGAGGCTGGGGGACCTGTTCATAGACGGGATGTTTGCGAGCCTGGGTGAGCTGGAAGGGAAGTTCAGGCTCCGCCCGGGGAACACCTTTAGGTACATGCAAGTAAGGGCGTTTGTCAGGCGGCAGGTGGCGGGGCCCTGCTGCCGCCGCCTGGGGTCAAGGATAGGGTGCTCTCGGGGGTATGGGTTGGAGAGGGGAGGATCTCGGAAGTGTACCAGGTGATGCAGGAGGTAGACGAGGCCTCGGTGGAGGAGCTGAAAGATAAATGCGAGGAGCTGGGTGAGGAGATTGAGGAGGGGACGTGGGTGGATGCCCTAGAAAGGGTGAACTCCTCCTCTTCGTGTGTGAGGCTTAGCCTCATACAGTTTAAGGCACTGCATAGGGCTCATATGACCGGGACAAGAATGAGCCGGTTTTTTGGGACCGAGGACAGGTGTATTAGGTGCTCAGGGAGCCCAGCAAACCATGTCCACATGTTCTGGGCATGCCCAGCGCTGGGGAAATTTTGGAAGGGTGTAGCAAGGACGGTATTGAGGGTGGTAGGATCCAGGGTCAATCCAGGCTGGGGACTCGCAATATTTGGGGTTGCAGTGGAGCCGGGAGTGCAGGAGGCGAAAGAGGTTGGTGTTCTGGCCTTTGCGTCCCTAGTAGCCCGGTGGAGATTTTTACTTCAGTAGAAGGGTGCAAGACCCCCAAGCGTGGAGGCCTGGGTCAACGATATGGCGGGGTTTATTAAATTGGAGAGGGTGAAATTTGCCCTAAGGGGATCAGTGTAGGGGTTTTTCAGGAGATGGCAACCATTCCTAGATCTCCTGGCAGAACGGTAAAAACAAAAGGTCAGCAGCAGCAGCAACGGGGGGGGGGGGGGGGGGGGTTGTCTCTCTGTTTTTGTTTTGGGTTGAATATCTGTTATTTGCTAATGACCGGCGTTAATTTGTTGTTTCTCTTTTGTATTTACGGCGGGGCGGGGGGGTTCTGTTTTTTTTTGTTCTTAGAATTTTCTGTTATTGTTTTCTTTTTTGTGAAAATGTGAATAAAAATTGTTTTAAAAAAAAAAGTTATATTGTATTTACTGGGATGTTGCAATGGTGCGGATATTACCCAGCAGTGCCCTTGATGTGAATGTGCTCTATTCCCTCCGCATGAGCCTAGTGCGCAGGCGCGGAGAGCTAACTGGAGCATGCGCAGTGTCACTTTGCATGGAGGTCTGCGAGTGCGGGAGCGGCTGTTTGGGCGGGTGAGTCATTGGGACGGAGGGAGGAATGGAGCCGGGAGTCGGGGGTGGTGAGGGAGAGGAGGCTTCATAAACGCCCGGTGAAGGTCCACGGCCGGAATAAAACCCGGTTTTTCAGTTCCCGAGTTTGCAGCTGCGGGGAATTTATCCGGATCAGGCCCAGTTCCACCGCCGCCATCTTCATTCGGCGGGGAGCAGTGCGCATGCGTGCTCATCCTGGCCTCTTTGATCAGAGAATCCCTGGAGTGCAGAAAGGCCATTCGGCCTGTCAAGACTGCACCGTCCCATCGAAAGACCCTTCCTAGGCCCACTCTTCACCCTGTCCCCACCTGACCTGTGGAAGGAAACCAGAGCACTGGAGGAAATCGACACAGACACGTGGAGAATGTGCAAATTCCACACAGTCACCTAAGGCCGGAATTGAACCCTGGTCGCTGGTGCTGTGAGGCAGCAGTGCAAACCACTCTGCCACCGTGCAGGGGTTCCAGTGGCCAGGAGAGAAAATGTATGACTCATTGATTGAAAGGCCTGGTTTACAGCCACCCTCTTTCGAGGGGGGAAAGGTGCTGCAGGGCACACCTTAATAATAAGCACATTTTTTATTGTCACAAATAGGTGTACATTAACACTGCAATGAAGTTTTTTTGTTTTTTTTTTAATAAATTTAGATTACCCAATTATTTTTTCCAATTAAGGGGCAATTTAGCGTGTCCAATCCACCTACTCTGCACATTTTTGGGTTGTGTGGGTGAAACCCACGCAGACACGGGGAGAATGTGCAAACTCCACACGGACAGTGACCCAGAGCCGGGATCGAACCTGGGACCTCAGCGCCGTGAGGCGGTTGTGCTAACCACTAGGCCACCGTGCTGCCCTACACTGCAATGAAGTTACTGTGAAAAGCCCCGAGCCGCCACACTCCGGAAGATTTGAAGACTGCAATTTTTCTCTGATTCCAGTGCTGCTGAATTCTTTCCAGCTGCAGCTCCAACAGCAGTGTTTAAATTTTAACACAGTGAAATAGTTCCAGAGGTGAGTATTATTGAGCATTCATCTGTAATTTAGACTTTTTAGTGTGTTTTGTTATCTGTGCTCTGGTTTCAGGGCTCTGGGGCAGGTTTGGTCTTTCACTGTGGATACGAATCCATGTTCACCCGTTGCTCTGTTTGTGCTCTGCCCTCCCTCATCACCTCTCTGCCATTGTCTAATGTCTTCTGCCTCTAATAGTGGATTTATTTTAACCATGTTTGGTATTTTACTGTTATTTCTTCCAAAGTGCCTGAATAAAGATTTAACCGCTGCCCATCGCTTGGCTATGTGCTGCTGATTTACCATCTTTATTTTCCCATGGTCAGGAATTGTTTTTCCAGCATCAGAGATCATTTTCCTTCTGCTGATCAGCTGATATTAACCATCAAATTCTGCTCCATATTTATTCCCTGCAATTGAAGATTTGAGATTACTATCAGACCAGCCATGATCTTACTAAATGGTGGAGCAGACTTGAGGGGCTGAATGGCGACTCCTGATCCATGTTCATATGGTTATTTATTCTGTCACCCGGTGATGTTAACTCTGTTTCTCTTGCCACAGTTACTTGCTGACATGATGAGTATTTTCAGTATTTGCTCTTTTTATTTCAGATTTTCAGTAACCACAGTATTTTGCTCTTATTCTGTTACAGGCATTTCTCATGGAACCGAGTCTAGAAGCAGAGATAGACCAATTAAGAACTGATTTGCATTGAGGAGGGTTGATTGTGGAGGTTAGTATCTGGCATCCAATTACAGTCCTTTGTCGCAGAATCATTGAATGATTACAATATAGATGGAGGCCATTCAGCCCATCATACCCATGCTGCCTCATCCCATTCCCCTGTCCTTTCTTCACTTCCTTGCAGCATCTTTTCTTTCCAAGGTTTTGTCCAATTCCCATTGGTTTGTTGTGTCAGTTTGGCTGGAATGGAGATGCAGGAGAAGCTGCTGGGTTTAACCCTGAGGACTTTGTAACCCAGTATTGAGCAATCATTTCAGATGTGAAGTTGTCAAGGGAGGTACGGGGAACGGCACTAAGTCATCCACATTTGGAGAGCCGGTGCAGACACAATGGGCCTTCTGCACCCTAGCAATTCAGTGATTGAGTGATCGAGACTAGTTTGCTCTGAGGTCAGCAGACTTAAGAAACTGTCCCAAAAACACACTCCCTGTGTGGGGGATGGTGTTGCAGTGGTTAGCACTGCTGTTGCATGGCACTGAGCACCCGGGTTTGATCTCAGCCCCGGCTCCCTGTCTGTGTGGAGTTTGCACATTTTCCCCGTGTCTGCATGGGTTTCACGCTCACAACCCAAAGATGCGCAAGATTGGTCTTGCTAAATTTTCCCTTAATTGGAAAAAAATAATTGGGTACTCTAAATTTAAAAATCAAATGAGCTCATCTGCCTGTTTACCTTTACCAATCTGATTAGCACAACCTGTATGTAGATTAAAATCACATGATTATTGCAGTACTTTTCTCGCAAGCCATTGTTCCTCCCTGTATTCTCCGCCCTGCAGTGTGGTTACTGTTCGGGGGGCCTAGAAACAACTCCCACAAGTGACTTCCTACGTTTATCATTTCTTATCAGTATCCAACCTGATTGTGCATCTTGATATCCAGAACTAAGGTCAACTCTCTCTATTGTACTAATGACAGCACGGTAGCATTGTGGATAGCACAATCGCTTCACAGCTCCAGGGTCCCTGGTTCGATTCCGGCTTGGGTCACTGTCTGTGCGGAGTCTGCACATCCTCCCCGTGTGTGCGTGGGTTTCTTCCGGGTGCTCCGGTTTCCTCCCACAGTCCAAAGATGTGCAGGTTAGGTGGATTGGCCACGCTAAATTGCCCTTAGTGTTGGGTGGGGTTACTGGGTTATGGGGATAGGGTGGAGGTGTTAACCTTGGGTAGGGTGCTCTTTCCGGGAGTCGGTGCAGACTCGATGGGCCGAATGGCCTCCTTCTGCACTGTAAATTCTATCTATCTAATTAACAGAGGTGTCCCTCCGCATATTCCCAGTTTCCTGTCCTTCTGAAACGTCACGCACCCTTGAATATTCAGGTCGCAGCCTTTGCATCTTGCAGCCGTGTCTCTGCAATGACTATCAGATCACAGTACCTGGAGTACGGTGCACACTTTCAATCTCCTTCACTAAGGAGGGTGATTCTTGCATTGGGAGCAGTTCAAAGAAGGATCATTGGGCTGATTCCTGGGATGAAGGTGCTGTGTTGTGAGGAAAGGTTGGGCCTGGACTCATTGGAGTTTAGAGATGATCATATTGAAACATAAGATTCTGAGGTAACATGATAAGGGAGATGAAGAGAGGATGTTTCCCCTCATTGGGGATTCAGGAGCGAGTGGGCAGATTATCAAAATAAAGGGTCCCCATTTCTGATGGAGATGAGGAGAAATGTCTTCCCTCAGAGGGGGGTTAGTCTTTGCAAGTCTCTCCCCCAGAGAGCAGTGGAGGCTGCATCGTTAAATATACACAAGGCCCAGTTAGGTTTTGATCAAAAAGGGAGTCTAGGGTTATGGTGACAGGAAGAAAATGAAGTTCAGGTCACAATCCAATCAGCCATGATCTTATTAAATAGAAAAGTAGGTTTGATGGGCTGAATAGCCGACTCTTATTTCTGAGGATATAAGATCATTTGGTCGAGAACAGGAAACGCTGAGTGTCGATCTGTCGATCAGCAGGAATTAGCACCTTCTGGAGAATAGGGAGTGTGTACCTTAGATACAGCAGAGTGAGAATGAAGGGAGAGAGAGAGATAGTGTGTGTGTGACAGTAACTAGAATTGTCTGTTCTGAATTTCTGAGCTGTACTGACAGTGATGATATTTGTAAACTCCTATAACAGGATATTCAAAGGGGAGGATTTGCAGCAAGAAATCTCAAACCAAACTTCACATCAAGATCTGACAGTCACTCGATTCGTTAGCACGGGGGAAACCATCGGCCATTTTACCATCAGTGTGACTGGAAAAGCACCGAGACTCCCGCACCAGGGGGAAACCGTGAGGATTGTGGGAAGGGATTCACTTCCCCATCTGAGCTGGAAACTCATCGACTCACTCACACAAGAGACCGTTCACCTGCTCTCAGTGTGGGAAAGGATATATTGCTTCATCCAACCTGCTGACACACCAGTGAGGTCACAGCGGGGTCACACTGTTCACCTGCTCTGTGGGGGAAGGGAGTTACTACTTCATCCAGTCTACGCAAACACCAGTAAGTTCACACTGGGGAGAGACCATTTACCGGTTCACTGTGTGGGAAAGGATTCGTCCATTCATTCAGTCTGCTTACACACTGGCAACTTCACACTGAGATGCCGTTTATCTGCTCCGTGTGTGGGAAGGGATTCGGAGATTCATCCAACCTGCACACACACTCCCGAGTTACACTGGGGAGAGGCCATACACCTGTTCTGACTGTGGGAAGGGATTCACTCAGTTGTCCAGCCTGCTGAGACACCAGCGAGTTCACTCTGGGGAGAGACCATTTACCTGCTCTGTGTGTCGGAAAGGATTTGGAGATCCATCCAGCCTGAGCAGACACCAGCGAATTCACACTGGGGAGAGGCCATTTACTTGTTCCGTTTGTGGAAACAGATTTGTTGATTCAATCCACCTGCAGAGACACCAGCGGGTTCACACTGGGGAGAAGCCGTTCACCTGCTCAGTGTGTGGGAAAGGATTCACTCAGTTAACCAACCTGCAGACACACCAGCGAGTACACACTGGGGAGAGGCCGTTCACCTGCTCTGTGTGTGGGAAGAGATTTGTTAATTCATCCAACTTGTTAACACACCAGCGACTTCACACTGATGAGAAGCCGTTTATCTGCTCTGTGTGTGGGAAAGGATTCAGAAGTACAGCCCACCTGCAGAAACACCAGCGAGTTCACAAGTCATTACAGGGGTTAGATTCTGCTGTTGCTGCTGTTAATCACATCCAGGACTGACCCACGTTCATTCTGACAGTGGGTGAAGTGGGAGGGTCGGAGGAGGTTTCTTTCTGTTGCACTGGCCAGTGTCCCAATTTTAATTTCTGTCGGCTGAATCTCTGAGCGAGGGCACATTTCTACTGAAATGATCCACAGAAGGAAATGCATTAATTTTATCCTGGACAGTTTGATGAATGTAGGAAATTTTTATACATTCAATTTTATATATATTGCAGAAATATTTTTGAAAATCTACATTTACAGTATCACTATACTCTGCATCACCCAATATCTATGTCTGTGCATTTACATTGTGTATTTATCGTATGTCCTATGTTATTTCACGCATGGAACGATCTGCCTGGATTGTATGCAGAACAATAGTTTTCACTGTATCTTTGCACATGTGACAATAAATCTAACATACAGGCAGATGGTATGCCTGCAAAAGATGCAATTAAAATTTTGTAAAAATGGGATAATCATTGAATCTAACCATTTAATTGTTTTCCTAAATTGGGCGAATGAAATCTAATTTATAGAAAGGTTCACTGGGGTTTAAGATAATTGAGGAGTTGTGTTTAGCCTTATTAAAATGGCAATAAGACAGTTAGCGGGGTAGCAAAATGTAACTAATGAGTCAAAGACAGAAAGCTGAAAGGTCTCTCACTTCTACTGAAAGCAACTCTACACAGAGGACAGCAAAGATCCCTGTGTTTGCTAACTTTATTTCCAAGTGGCTTTGATTAATTGGAGAATAAGAAGCTCTCGGGTAGTAATTAAGAATAGGTTACCTGTTAATTGCAGCTATTCTCTGTGATGTCAGTGTAGTTGGTACTGTGTTACTAATAAAGTTTGTTTTAATATAAAAGATCGCTGTTAGTCAGTGGAATCACTCGTGGGATGAAGTATCTTTTCCTCAGTTTTACAAATTGAAAAACGTTGGAGTCTCGTCCGGATTCCTAATATAAATTGGGGTCTGGTCTGGTATCCATAACACAGTAAATAAATGATGCAGAGTTGGGTGGGAGGGTGAACTGTGAGGAGAGACGCTTCAGCAGGATTTGGACAGGCTGAGTGAGTGGGTCTATACATGGTAGGTGCAGTATAGTGTGGATAAATGTGAGGTTTCAGCTTTGGTAGCAAAAGCAGGAAAGCAAATTATTTGTTGAATGGGTGTAAATTGGGAGAGGTGGATACTCAGCGAGACTTTGGTGTCCTCATGTATCAAACGCTGAAAGTAAGTGCTCAGGTACAGCAGGCAGTAAAGAAGGCAAATGGTATGTGGGCCTTCATAGCGAGAGAATTTGAGGATAGGAATAGGGATGTTTTACTGTGATTGTACAGGGCATTGGTTCGGCAAAACCTGATGTATTGTGTTCAGATTTTGTGTCCTTATCTGAGGAAGGAGGTTCTTCCTACGGAGGGAGTGCAGCAAAGATTTATCAGGCTGATTCCTGGGATGGTGGGACTGTCATATGAGGAGAGACTAAGTCAGTGAGGGTTATATTTATTGGAGTTTAGAAGAGGGAGAGGGGATCTCATCGAAACTTACAGAATTCTAACAGGATTAGACAGGGGAGATTCAGAAAGAATGTCCCGATGGTGGGGGAGTCCAGAACTAGTGGTCACAGTTTGGGGATAAGGGGTGAACCTTTTCGAACTGAGGTGAGGGGAAATTTCTTCACCAGAGAGTAGTTAATCTGTGGAATTCACTCCCAAGTAGTTGAGGCCAAAACGCTGTTTAATTTCACGAAGGAATTAGATTTAGCTACGGCGGGGTGGGGGTGGGGGGTGGAGGCAGGATCGGGGTATTGAATTTGATGATTAGCCATGATCATAATGAATGGTGGAGCAGGCTCGAAGGGCCGAATGGCCTCCTCCTATTTTCTGTGTATATTTGAAGTAAATAGTCTTTTTCTTACCACTACAGGTGTCTTGTCTTTCATCTGTCCTCATTCCGGAGGTTAGCCGCACTCTGAACAATCTTTCTCCACTGACATTTAATTTGTTAATTTAATTAATATCTATTTGAATTTGGTGGACTTTTCATTTAGATTGATGCCCTTGAGGGAAAGTGAGTGAGAGGGGTTGGCAGGCTCTTTAACAGAAAGCCAGTCCCTCTAAGGCCATTGGCAAAGGAGCTAGAGGGAGAAGAGATTTCATTTTTCACAGTGAGTTGTTCTGAGCTGCCTGAAAGCAGATTCAATAGTTTCTTTCCAAAGCATAAGTACTTGAAAGGGAAGAATTTGCAGGGCTGTGGGGGAAGAGCTGAGCAGGTGGATGAATCGGAGTCCTTTCAAGGAGATAACAGGGGCATGATGGACCAAACGGATTCCTCCTGCAGCCTGTGAATCTGAGCCTCCTCTTTTTGTGCAGGTTAAAAGGGACAAATTCCATTTCAGCCCCTTCCCTGTTTATGTATTTAAAGAGAAGATATAACAATGTTTTCCTCTGTGCATTTTAAACATTGAAGTCTTGCACGGCCGAATATAGTCAACAACCTTCCTGTAGCTCTCTCTGGACACAGCAAGAAAGCGTTTGCTTAACAATAGCGGGTTCCACTGAATATGATCTAACCACAACAACAAAAACAACATCCATTTGTATAGCACCTTTAAACTTCCCCAAGAGCTTCACAAATGTGAATACCAAAGAGAATTTGACACTGAACCACAGAGGCAGGTTTAAAACAGAGTCGTTAATTTAATGGCAGTTAATGCAGGTCAGAGAAAGCTGGGGATGATCGGTGAATGGGACTCAGTGTGAGTTGAGACAGGGGCAGCAGAGTTTCTCTATTAAAGAAAACTGAGACAGTTCTGTACATTTCCCATCACACTTTATGGCTAAAGTCCAGCTGACATCACAGCATTCCATTGGGATTGTGGAATCTACTGATGTCATCACATTCTATTGTGATGTCATAAAATGACATCAGCCTTTTTGTGATTCCATAATCAGCTGACACCAGACTGGGCGTGTGGGATTAGCTGATGACTGCACATTCCTCAATCATGTACAGTGAGCAGAAATTATTTATTTTAAAATTTATACATAGAATTTGTACTACATGTATATAAGGGGAGTTTAGTAAGTGAACAGTTCAGCTCTGAGTGGGAGATGGAGCGGAGGGAAGTCTGAGCAGCTGGGAAAAGAACAAAAAGGTTGATTGGATCTCCATACTGGATTCCCCCAGAGGTGGCGAATCCGGCAGTGAGAGATCCAGAGGTGGGGAATCCAGCCGTGAGATCCAGAGGTGGGGAATCCAGCCGTGAGAGATCCAGAGGTGGGGAATCCAGCAGCGAGAGATCCAGAGGTGGTAAATCTAGCAGTCAGAGATCCAGAGGTGGGGAATCCAGCAGAGATCCAGAGGTGGGGAATCCAGCAGTCAGAGATCCAGAGGTGGGGAATCCAGCAGAGAGATCCAGAGGTGGGGAATCCAGCATTGAGAGTTCCAGAGGCAGGGTAACCAGCATTGAGAGATCCAGAGGTAAGGAATCCAGCAGTGAGAGATCCAGAGATGGGGAATCTAGCCGTGAGAGATCCAGAGGTAGGGAATCCAGTAGTGAGAGATTCAGAGGTGTGGAATCCAGCAGTGAGAGATCCAGAGGTGGGGAATCAAGCAGTGAGAGATCCAGAGGTGGGGAATCCAGCAGTGAGAGATCCAGAGGCTGTGACTCTTTCTAAAGTATAAATTTAGAGTACCCAATTCATTTTTTCCAATTAAGGGCAATTTAGTGTGGCCAATCCACCTAGCCTGCACATCTTTGGGTGGTGAGGGTGAAATCTACGCAAACATGGGGAGAATGTGCAAACTCCACACGGACAATGACCCAGAACCGGGATTGAACCTGGGACCACGGAGCCGTGAGGCAGCAGGGCTAACCCACTGCGTCACCGGGCTGCCCCCAGAGGCTGTGACTCTTGGGGCTGCCTGTGGGAATGGGCTGCGGGGAGACATCTGTCTGAAGGGACTTCAGTCAACCTCCTGTAGGAGGTAAATAATTGAATCTGTACCTGAGTCTATCTGGGGATTGTAACAACAGAGATATTTCTCCAGTTTTAATGGTACATATTGGGTATATTAGTTTTGGTCCTACTGTAAAGTACATGTATTATTTCTGTTCTTGTAATGCAATACTGTTGTTATGTTAAATAAAAGCAAATTACTGCAGATGCTGGAATCTGAAACCAAAAGGGAAAAATGCTGTAAAATCTCAGCAAGTCTGGCAGCATTTGTCAGGAGAGAAAAAAGCTAATGTTTCGAGTCCAGATAGTTATGTATTTCCAGTCAGAGACATTGCAGCATAGAAGGAGTGTATTCTGCAACTCAAATCCAAGCCAACTCTCTGTAGAGCAATCCAACCAGTCCCATTCTCCCTCTGTATCGCTGCCCTGCAACTTTATTTCATTGAAATGACCATCCAGTATAATTTTGAAATTATGAATTGTCTCTGCTTCCACCATCCACAAACCGAGTGAGTTCCAGTTTATGACCACTTGCTGTCCACGTAAAGCTTGTTCTCACATTCTCCAGTTATCGCTAATTAAGTAATATTGTATTTTACACACTGTTAGTCCAGCTATATATACATATATGGGATGCATATGTATAAAGTATATATAGAGGCAGGAGGTTTAGAGGAGATGTGAGGAAAACCTGTTTTACCCAGAGGGCGATGGGAGTCTGGAACTTGCTGCCTGAAAGTGGGGCAGCAGGGTCGCATTGTGGATAGCACAATCGCTTCACAGCTCTAGGGTCCCAGGTTCGATTCAGGCTTGGGTCACTGTCTGTGCGGAGTCTGCACATCCTCCCCGTGTGTGTGTGGGTTTCCACCGGGTGCTCCGGTTTCCTCCCACAGTCCAAAGATGTGCAGGTTAGGTGGATTGGCCATGATAAATTGCCCTTAGTGTTCAAAATTGCCCTTAGTGTTGGGTGGGGTTACTGGGTTATGGGGTTACTAGGTTATGGGGATAGGGTGGAGTTGTTGACCTTGGGTAGGGTGCTACCAAGGGCCGCTGCAGACTCGATGGGCTGAATGGCCTCCTTCTGCACTGTAAATCCTGTCAATTCTATCTATGAAAGGGTGTTGAAGGTAGAGACCCCAATAACATTGAGGTATTTAGATGTGCACTTGTGATGTCAGGGCCGACAAGGCTATGGGACAAGTGCTGGGAAACGGGATTACAGCAGTTCGGTGGTTATTTTTGACCAGTGCAGCCACAATGGTTTGAAGGGTCTTCACTGTGCTGTAGACCTCGAGGACTATGGCCTTGGACAGGCTGCAGGGATTCAGTACGGTGACAAGAATGAGGAGCTTCAGTGATGTGAACACAGTGGAGAAGCCGGTTTTCTTCTCCTTGGAGTAATGAAGAGGAGATTTGACAGAGATATTCAAGATCGTAAATAGTTCACATTGAATAAATAAAAACTGTTTCCACAGACCAAAGGGTTGTTAACCAGAGGACACACACTAGGAGGCATAGTGGCGCAGTGGTTAGCACTGCTGCCTCATGGTGCTGAGGAACTGAGATCGATCCCGGCCCCGGGTCACAGTTGAGTTTGCACATTCTCCCCGTGTCTGTGTGGGTTTCACCCCCACAACCCAAAGATGTGCAGGGTCGGTGGATTAGCTACACTCAATTGCCCCTTAATTAGAATTTCTTTTTAAAAATTGAAACCAGAGGTCACAGATTTAAGGTGATTGACATAAAGGTCAGAGGGGAAGATTGAATGAGGTGTTGTTAACCGGAATGCACTTCCTGAAAGGCTGGTGGAAACAGATTCAACAAAGGGAGTTGGATAAATGTTGGAAGGGGACTAGTTTGCAGGGTTCATGAGAAAGGGCAAGATAGTGGGACCAATTGAGTCGCTCTTTCAAAGAACCAGCACGGGCTCGATGATCAGAATGGCCTTCTGGGCAGGGAGATTCTGTGATTACAGATAAGTGTGTGCTCCCCGTGTCTGTGTGGGTCTCACCCCCTTTGATAAAGCGAGAGGAGTCCAACGAGTTTCTTAAAAGTCATTTTTTATATTCAGCAACAGCAATATTCCCACAGAGCCGGGTTACAATTCACCGGCTCCTCTCTCCTTTTTAGCTGGCTCGACAGCGGCCACCCTTTTATACAAGTGCTGGGTTAACTCAGTTAATGAGCGCGGGGAAACAATCATCCCCAGCTGGAGGAGTCCTGTACAGGTTATCAAACCCCCACAACCCAAACATATGTGCAGGCTAGGTGAATTGGCGATGCTAAATTGCCTCTTAATTTGAATAAAAAAGATTGGGTACTTTAAATTTCTTAAGAAATAAATGTATCTCCAATATGTACAGTAATGTCTGGATTTCCCATCATTCCCTGCTATCTCTTTGAAAGGACAATTGCTCTGCTCTTTCCCCATAGCTCTGCAAATCCCTCCCTTTTAAATATTTACCCTTTGGAAAGATACATTGAATCAGCTTTCAGGCAGAACAGAACACTCACTGTGAAAAATAAAATAAAATCTCATCCCCCCTCTGGCTCGTTTGCCAATGACCTTGGAGGTCCTCACTTTCTGTTAAAGAACCTGCCAACTCCTCTCACCCACTTTCCGGAAAGAGCATCAATCTAATCATGAAAAGTTGAGAAAAATAAAATTGAATATTTTTACTGAAAAAAGTTTATTAATGAAACTGAACATGATTAAAAAGAACAGAAAATTACTTGAAGATCAAAGACAACCAGAATAACAGATGTTCATAATGTTCTGGGTCCCAAATGGTTTCCCTTTGGCTCCTCTGCACCCTGTTCCTGTGACTCTCTGCTTTGGACACGGGGGCACTGAACCCTGGGGGTCGAGTCACCATTACACATGATCACCACCACCAGGCAGCATGGTGGTGCAGTGGTTAGCATTGCTGCCTCATGACGCTGAGGTCCCAGGTTCGATCCCGGCTCTGGGTAACTGTGTGGAGTTTGCACATTCTCCCCGTGTTTGTGTGGGTTTCACCCCCACATCCCAAAGATGTGCAGGTTAGGTGGATTGGCCATGCTAAATTGTCCCTTAATTGGAAAAATATGAATTGGGTATAAAAAAGACACCACCCCCTCCAGTGCCCCATTTCGAACCCGGGTCCTCAGCCCATTAGCAGTGCTAGCCACTGTGCCACCCGCCTCTCTGATTAACTACCACTCCAGCCAGGTGACACCCTGGTAAATGTCTGCACCCTTTCCAGTGGTATGACATCCCTCCTGCAATGCAGATTCCAGAACTGCACACAAGACTCTAACTGTGCCAAACCAACATTTTATTCAGTTCCAACATAACCTCCCTGCTCTGAAACTCTGTGCCCCGGCTAATAAAGGCAAGTATACTTTGCCATCGAAATTAAAATGCCCATTAAAAAATGGTCATGTCGAGATTGCGAAGGCAACCAATTCTCAAATTCGGCCAGGAACACATTCCCCACTCTCCTCAAGGGACCTGGTGTGCCAGCATACTCTGTCCGGCCCCAACTCTGTGTCGGTCAGAATAATCAGCAACCCGTGCAACAGGATTTTGTATTCATATGAGCCCTCACTGGGTAGTTTGCCCCATCGAGCAAACGGATTCTCATCTCCGATTCCACTATTCTCTCAAGGATATTTCGCAGTTCATCAAAGTGAGCAGCAACAAGCTGCACCACGGAGCAGAGACTATCGGCCACAACATCCTTCCTAATGGCAGCCACCATCACAATGTCAACAGCACAGCCGGGGTGTAGGCCTGCTCACCAGCAAACCACCACTGCAGGCTGGGCCCACCCCAACCACTGAGTCCTCAACTCGGATCCTCATCGCTAAAGTCCAGCCACGATCTTCCAGGGACATAGTACAAGACACGTGCTTCAAAAGGAAGTAATTATGTAATGTCCATCCAGATTAAAAACAAGGATTAAAAGATGAGAAGCGCCAGAGCTCGAGAAAATGCAGCCGCTTCCTGTGCTCACATGTCCACCCCCTTCCTTGTTTTGCAGTTCGATGAGGGTCAGAGTTCTAACTGCCCCCACCGGGGGTTGAAGGTAAGATGGTGGACAGTGCAGGCTGCGTGCCTGGAGCTACTGTTTCCCTGGAGATCCAGCAGAGACTGCCAGAGTTCAATTCCACAGGACAATGTTACAAGTGTGACCAGCTTGGGAAAGCCTTCCACCATTCCTCCGCAATGTTGAATAAGAGATCATTTTCCCAGGGCTGGAAGCTCGAGGCATTCAGTTGTAATCAGGGTCCCTTTTATTCTTTGAGACACTGGTTTCATGTTCAAACCTTTGCTTCAGAACAGTTAATGTGAGGCCATTGGCACCATTATTGAGGGTAGCCATGATGTTTGAAACAAACCTGTTGGATTTTAACCTGGTGTTGTAAGACTTCTTACCATTATTGAAGATTAGGATTTGCAACCAGATGGCTTTGTTGGTAACTGGTTGGGGCAGACAGACCGACCGTCTGCTGGGCCACTGTGTGGCTTAGCTGGAATGTTCATGTGATGCAAGATGTGTTACATTCCAGGACATCTGGGGTGTTAGCCTTTGTTCATTTTGAAACTCCTCAGAAACTTGCAGAACCCAGCATGTGACCTGCTGGAGCCAACCTGTCAGCTCAGCAATTGTACCTTCCGAAAATCATTAATAAAAATACTTATATAGTAGCCCAGCTGACATATGTTTATCTTCCGTCTTGACAGGTGACGTACTTTTAATTAAAGTTTTAAAAATCTTTTTAACTTGTTACTTTCCCTACCTCTGAACAGCTTACTGAATCCTATGAATTGACCATTTGAAGTGTCCATTCTGGCTGGATGGTTAAGGCTTGTGAAACTTGATTGCATTTGCAATGGTACTTTCTTGTACCCCATAATCAACCTGTCATTTGTGAATTTGCTGGTGTTTCTTGAGTGTGGATGACTGAGTGAATCCCTTCCCACAGTCAGAGCAGATGAATGGTCTCTCTCCGGTGTGAAGTCGCTGGTGTGACAGCAGGGTGGACGAACGACTGAATCCCTTCCCACAGGCAAAGCAGGTGAACGGCCTTTCCCCAGTGTGAATTCGCTGGTGCTTTTGCAGGTTGGATGAATCACTGAATCCCTTCTCACACTGAGAGCAGGTGAATGGCCTCTCCCCAGTGTGAATTCGCTGGTGTTTCCGCAGGGCGGATGACTGATTAAATCCCTTTTCACACACTGAGCAGAGGAACGGCCTCTCCCCAGTGTGAACACGCTCATGTTTCAGCAGGGTAGACGAATCAGCGAATCTCTTCCCACAATCAGGGCAGGTGAACGGCCTCTCCCCAGTGTGAACTCGGAGATGTCTCCGCAGCGTAGATGATTCAGTGAATGCCTGCCCACAATCAGGGCAGGTGAATGGCTTCTCCCCGGTATGGCGACGCCGATGGATTTCCAGCTGGGATGGGCAAATAAATCCCCTCTCACATTCTCCACATTTCCACGGTTTCGCCATGCTCCAGATGTCCCTGCCTCTCTCCCAGTTGAAAGATGATTTGAAGCCTTGTCCACAAACACACAGAACACAGTACGATCCCTCCCCGCTTTGTGAGTGGCGCAATGTCTTTTTCCGACTGTGTCAGTGTTTAAAGCTCTTTCCACAGTTTGTACAATGGAACACGCTAAATTGGGTGCCTGTGTGTCTGTGTATCCCGGTGCTTTGGCAGCCACACTGATTTTTTAAATCTTTTGAAGCAGCTGGAACAGGCAAACATATCTCCTTCTAGATTCAACGGCCGATGATATTCAGGTCACTATGAACTGAGTGACTCGGTCAGATCTCAACTTGCGTTTGGTTTGAGATTTTCCTCCGTCAATCCTCTCCTTCCATTATTCTATGAAAGGAATTTACAAAAGTCATTACAAGATAGAAATTCAGAATAGACAATTTTAGTTCATGTGAAATTTGTTTCCTCTCTCATTTACTGAAGAGCTATAAATCTTCATTCAACACATTCTCCCTCCATTCTCACTCTACTGCAGCTGATACCACCCTCCAAATTCTACTGAAGGTTTTGGTTAAGGCTGATTGACAAATCTATGCTCACTGCTTCCTATCCTGGGCACAGAGACCTCACAATCTTCAGGCAGGCTGCCAGACAGATGCATGTCCCTGGCCCAAGGCTGGAATTGAAGCCGGGTTCCTGGTGCTGTGAGGCAGCAGTACACCACTGTAGCTGCCCTCAAAGAGACCGATAGACCAAGTGGCCTCCTTGAGGGCTGCACTGTGGCACAGTGGTTAGCACTGCTACTTCACAGCACGAGGGACCCAGGTTCGATTCTGACCTTCAGTTCCTTGCTTTGTGGAGTTTATATGTTCTCCTCTGTCTGTGTGGGTTTCCCCCTACAGTCCAAAGATGTGCAGATTAGGTGGATTTTCCATGTTAAATTGCCTCTTGGTGTTGTTACATCACCCTGGGTTAATGTGCGGTCAATTCCAGCCCCACAGAGCCAGAGTCTCAACACGAGTGAATTAACTAACAATTTGTAGAAAGTATTCAAGATCTTTGGCCCTAAACTGCTCCAATAACTTACAAGCATCAGATTTGTAAGTGAAACAAAACAACTGTTTTTTTTTTTAAACATAGAATTTACAGTGCAGGAGGCCATTCGGCCCATCGAGTCTGCACCAGCTCCTGGAAAGAGCACCCTACCCAAGGTTAACACCTCCACCCTATCCCCATAACCCAGTAACCCCACCCAACACTAAGGGTAATTTTGGACACTAAGGGCAATTTATCATGGCCAATCCACCTAACCTGCACATCTTTGGACTGTGGGAGGAAACTGGAGCACCCGGAGGAAACCCACGCACACACGGGGAGGATGTGCAGACTCCGCACAGACAGTGACCCAAGCCGGAATTGAACCTGGGACCCTGGAGCTGTGAAGCGATTGTGCTTTCCACAATGCTACCGTGCTGCCCCACTTAGAAATAATTCAAGCAATAATAATAGAATAATAGCCAGATAATCTACCAGTCCCCCCCTTTTACCATCTGACCCTCCACCGAAACACACACAAGACGGAGACACACAAAGGGAAGAGAAGGGGTAAAAATAAAAAGAGGATTAATATGAAATGGAAGATGGGTGTGCTTGCTTCAGATGCTGAAGTTGTTGCAGCAGCAGGCTGTCCTCCCACACCGAGGGGTGATTGTAACCGCTGGTTGGATCGCTAATGAGGATCCTTTGGTAGTAGCATTCAGCCAGAACTCCCAGCTATAGGGTTCCCTGTGGGGAAATCACTTTAACTTGCGTTAACCCAGGGCCTTCACTCAAAACGAACAGCCTCAGTCCTGTGTAATTCTTAAGCTCTTGGTCTCACTTTCTCCTCAGCTTCAACTCCCCAGCTTCAACTTGTGATTTAAACTTCACTGCTTTCCAGACTCACCAGAATGTCGCCTAGCTTTACTGAGGAAAATGGAGTATCAGAGAAGCATCTTCTATGAGATATTAGAGAGGTCTGGTATCCTTTCAGGGAGAGAAGCCCAAAGAGTTCCCTCCAGCTCTGTCTTCAGGCATTAAACACCCACAGGCTGGTTAGATAGGGAAAGTTAGCTGGATCCATTTCCCTGGAGTGAGCGCCAGGTTTGAGAGAGTTTTACCCTTTCAGGGAGAGAGAAACTCAAAGAGACTCCTTCAGCTCCGTTTTCAAAACAAAACTAAAAAAAACAGAAAACACAGTCTCACAGACGATGGACTATTCTAGAGAAAAACCTGGCTAATCAGCACAACCCATTGATAAGGCCCGGCAATCTGAACCAGCCCATTGTCCGACAGCCAAGTCCATCAAGATGTGCCATCATTGATGTCAGGCCAAATAGCATATCCAACTGGAGATCCCGGATTTAAACTTAAAGGTGAAGCCCATCTTAAAGATATTAGCACATTTTTGTCCATATACAAATAATGAAATAGAATCATAAAATCATAGAATTCTTAAGGTACAGAAGGAGACCATTTGGCCCATCGAGTGGCCCATAAGGGGCAGCACGGTAGCATGGTGGTTAGCATAAATGCGTATAGGGTGGATAAGTGGGTTTGAGTAGGGTGATCATCGTTCGGCACAACATCGAGGGCCGAAGGGCCTGTTCTGTGCTGTACTGTTCTATGTTCTATGAGTCTGCACCAACCCTTCGAATGAGCACTCTACCCATTTTCATTCACTCCTGCCCGCCTTATTCCCATAACCGAGAACCGAACCTGCACATCCCTGGACATTAAGGGGCAATTTAGCGTGGCCAATCTACAGTGGCACAGCAGGTAGCACTGTTGCTTCACAGCTCCAGGGCCCCAGGTTCGATTCCCGCCTTGGGTCATTGTCCAAGCAGAGTCTGCACCTTCTCCCCATGTCTGCGTGGGTTTCCTCCGGGTACTCTGTGTTCCTCCCACAAGTCCCGAAAGGTGAGCTTGTTAGGTAATTTGGACATTCTGAATTCTCCCTCTGTGCACCCGAACAGGCACCGGAGTGTGGCGACTAGGGGATTTTCACAGTACATAGAACATAGAACAGTACAGTAACTTCATTGCAGTGTTAATGTCAGTTTATTTGTAACACTAAAGATTATTACCTAACCTGCATATCTGTGGACTCCACAAAGAGGCCAGAATTGAACCTTAGGTCCCTGGTGCTGTGAGGCAGCACTGCTAACCACTGTGCCACCACACTGTCCCAAATAGAAAAACAACAGAAATTAAAAGGGAAAACAAGGGGCAGACAGGGTTTAAGAGGATCCTTACAACGTCCAAAAGGTTAGGTGGGGTTACAGGGGAGCGGGCATGGGCCGAGGGAGGGTGCTCTTTCTGAGAGTCCTGACAGCGTCATTCCTTTCCCTTCAATTCCTGCAAGTCAACAATTGAAGCCCAGAATGAGAAAACAAATAGAAAGCGGGAGAAAAGTGTTTTACTCACAGATGTTGCTCACAGGAGGAAGTATCAGTCTGTCCAGCTCAATTTTCATTTACACAAAGCCCGCGCTGATTGACTGGAGGACCAAAGTCTTTCCGGTCCTCCAACACTTCCCATTGGTCAATATCTCAGCATGCAGCTCAGGGGATAACCCGCACATGCGCAGCTTACCCTCTCCCTTGGACATGCGCAGTCACGGGGGAGGGTGCCATCACCGGAGCGGCTTCTCGCTCTGGCTGGAGCCAGCAGCCGGTTGCCTGGAAACTGTGGGTTAAACACTGGAAAATGTGTCTGAGGTGGCTGGGGGAGGGGCCAAGCCTGCGCATTGGAACCTGGAGACGTCACCATGGAGCAGAGTGATTCCTATTGGCTGATTCAGACATCCATTGTGACGCCACAATACGGAAGTTGAACAATGAAATTGCCTCCTCTCAGCAACATCTGGGAGGAAATCAGTGTTTCCCCCTTTCCATTTCTCTTCTCATTCTGGGGCAAATTGGTGACTAAACCCTGAACTTCCTCTGGTTGCCACAGGTTCTTGTTGGACCTTTTTGGGTTCTTGTGTATTGAAGGAATATAAATAATGTAATAATTATGTCCATTCTATCAATCGCCTGTGTACAGTCACACCTATTTTAATGTATTTCCCCAATTCACCACAGCTGATTTGTCCTTTATACGTTCATAATTTATTTTGTTCAAATTTAATACCCTGGCTGCAGATTGAAATATCTCACATTCAAGCATAATGTAAGTCTATCATCATCTGGTCACACATCTCTGAAGGTTTTTTATGGCAAGATTATCAATTAACCCTTTATCATTACATAATACTAGATCTAAAACACCCTGTTCTCTAGTCTGTTCCTCAATAAGGTAGTCTGCCTCAACGACTACTGACCAGTGGCTCTGACATCTGAAATCATGAAATGTTTCAAATGGCGAATCATGGGACGGATCAATGCCAGCCTCCCAGACAGTCTCGATGCATTGCAGCTCCCCTATCACCGCAATCGGTCCACAGCAGATGCTATCTCTTTGGCCCTACAATCAACACTCAAACACCTCGACAACAAGGACACGTACATCAGACGTGTTCATAGACTACAGCTCCGCCTTCAACACCATTATCACTGCTAAGACTAATAACCAAATTCTGCAATCTTGGACTTGACCCCTCCCTATGCAGCTGGATCCTTGACTCGCTCACCAACACACTGCAATCTGTCAGGATAGGTAACAGCACCTCCTCCACAATAGTCCTCAATACCAAGGCCCCACAAGGATGTGTGCTCAGTCCTCTACTGTACTCCCTATACACACACGCTGTGTGGCAAGATTTAACTCCAATTCGATCTATAAGTTTGCGGATAATATGACTCTGGTGGGTTGTATCACAAATAACGATGAGTCAGACAACAGAAGGGAGATAGATCACTTGGTTGCATGGTGTACCGAAAATAACCTCTCTCTAAATGTCAGAAAGACCAAGGAATTGATCATCGACTTCAGGAAGTGTAATACGACAAACACCCCCATCTACATCAATGGCTCCGAAGTAGAGATGGTCGATAGCTTTAAGTTCCTGGGGTCACCATCATCAACAGTCTGTCCTGGTCCATTCATGATGATGTAACAGTCAAGAAAGCCCCACAATGTCTCTCCTTATGGAAGTTAAAGAAATTTGGCATGCCCGCATCGACTCTCACAAACATCTACAGATGTGCCAGAGAGAGTATCCTACCAGGAGCATCACAGCCGGGTATGGCAACTGCTCTGCCCAAGATCACAAGAAGGGCAGCATGGTGGCACAGTGGTTAGCATTGCTGCCTATGGCACTGAGGACCCGGGTTCGAATCCCGGCTCTGGGTCACTGTCCGTATGGAGGAAAAATGTTACCCAGAAACTGGAATTGTCTGTTCTGAATTTCAGTTACAGGGCATTAGGAGAGGACTTTCAGACTGGAAACACAAATCAAATATCACATCAAGCTCCAACAGTGTCATTCGGTTAATCAGGATCTGAATATCCTCAGACAATGAATGTGGAATGAGAAAGTTTCCTTTGTGGGAAAATATTCAAACATCAGTGTGACTGGAAAATCACCGAGACAGACACACACCCGAGTGAGAGTGTTCCAGTGAACTGACTGTGGAAAGAGCTTTAACCAGTTACACAGCCTGAAGGAAAGATCACACCATTCACTGCCGGGAGAAACCATCCATGTGTTGTGTGTGTGGCCGAGCTTCAACTGATTGTCTAAAGAGGAGAGGCACAAAGACTCTGTCTCCATGAAGACACCATGTTCGGCAGGTTAGTGAGAATCAGGTCAAAGGAGCAATGGGCGAGTTTCACAGACAAGATGAGCTCTGAGAGAACATGATGGGAGACAGCAGGAAAAGAGGGGAAAGATGTGAGTTCAGAACTTGGGCAAGAAAGGACTTCATAGGCAATTTTACTGAGTGGTTTAGTGAAGGATTTTTACAGGGATTTTCACAGTAACTTCATTGCAGTGTTAATGTAAGCTTGCTTGTGACAGTCATAAAGATTATTAGAATCAACAGAATCCGATTGTTTCAATGGGTGGAATTTTCCAGCCCTTATCGCTGGTTGGATCTTCCAGACTCACCAACCGCCTTGCGGCGGGGTCCCATGCAGCAGGACGGGTGAACCATGCAAAAGGCCATAGACTTTGACAGGACTGGAAGATCCTGCCTGTGGCCAATGAGAAGCCACAGGAGAACCAAAAAACCCTTCCCAATCTGAGTGACAAAGAAGCCGCAGGAGAACCGGAAAACCCTGCCCAATCTGAATGAGAAAGAAGCCACAGGAGAACCGGAAAACCCCGCCCAATCTGAGTGACAAAGAAGCCACAGGAGAAGCCACAGGGGTGAAGGTGGAGGAACAGGGCAGAGGGAGAACTTAGGTTAGAGATATTAAAAAGACTTAACACACAGTATTTAACACAAATAATTGGCCGCAGAAAAATACTTGTCACTGTACTTCAGTGCATGTGACAATAAATCAAATGAATGGCCGACTTCTATTCCTTTTTTATGAATTTAGAGTACCCAATTCATTTTTCCAATTAAGGGGCAATTTACCATGGCCAATCCACCTACCTGGCACATCTTTAGGTTGTGGGGGTAAGATCCATGCAAACATGGGGAGAATGTTCAAACTCCACATGGACAGGGACCCAGAGCCGGGATCAAACCTGGGACCTCAGTGCCATGAGGCAGCAGTGCTAACCACTGCGCCACCGTGCTGCCCGAGCCTATTCCTGTGGAATATTCATTGTTTTATAGAATGATACAGCACAGATTGAAACCATTCGGTCTAATATACCAGAGGTGGCTCTTTGAAACATCCATCCAATTAATTCCACAGTCAGGCTGGCTGAGCCAGAACAATGAATCTCTGCTGTAGTAATCTGAGAGTTTAATGGATGCAGTTGGATGCTTCTGAGGCTCTCGAACCCTCGTGGATAAAATGATTGACCTGAGTATTAAGCTATTTTAAAAGCTTACTGAAATCAAAACAGAAAGTTCTGGAAAATCTCAGCAGGTCAGGCAGCATCTGTGGTGAGAGAAACAGAGTTAATGTTTCAATGCTAATATTACCCATCTTTGAACCTGAACTGGACACTCTTTTGTCCTTTATTCTGACATTAAAACTTCCTGTAATTTCTTTCTTTATCAAAACCATTACAAGTCCACTTGCAAAGATGATGGAGTCAAAGACCTTGGATAAAAATGGACTTCCGAGCAGTTTGGCCCGGTGGACGAGTGGAAGGAGGGAATAGCAGCGACAGATGATCAGATTGTCTCAATCTTAGTGACAAACTCCACGAGCTCCTCACGCTTGTTGTTGGAAGTGAGGATGGAGGAGACGGAGAGGAGAGCCCTTCAAAAGGAACTAACTTGTTTCAGCTATATTAAAAAGACTCGATGCACTATAATTCACACAAACTAGTTTGACTTGATTTTTATTCAGAATTTAATTGCTTCTAACTGGGTTGGAGTTCATGAACATCAGCAGCAATTGACCCCAAAAACATGTTTCAGTCCAGGATGTGATTACCATAAAAATCCAATCCCTGAACTTGTTGGTGCATCAGCAGTTTGGATAACTGAGTGAATCCACTCCTACACTCGGAGCAGGTGAACGGCTTCTCCCCTGTGTGAACTCGCAGCTGTAGTGAGGTAAGAAGATAGTCTGAACCCGTTCTACAGCGTGTACATGTTGATAGGACATCAGTTCCCCAGAATTGTTTTAAAACTCCTCACAGTCGGGATGTTTAAATGGTCTCTCCCCAGTGTGAACTCACTGATGTCTCAGCAGATTGGAGGAATGTGCAAATCCCTTCTCACAGTGGAAGCAGGTGAACAGCCTCTCTCCAGCGAGAAATGTTGGTGTGGCTGCAAGTGGTGCGAGTGTGTCAGCCCTTTCCCACACTGGGAGCAGGTGAACGGTCTCTCCCCAGTGTGAGTGCACTGATGGATTTTCAACTTGGATGGGTAATCAAATCCCTTCCCACAGTCTCGACATTTCCATGGTTTCTCCCAGTGTGACTGCATTTATATACTGGCAGGCTAGATGATTGGCTGAAGCCTTGTCCACACACAGGACACGTGCGGTTCCTCTTCACTGTGAACGGTGCTTTTTCCTGCTATGTTCAAAATCTGATTCAGTTTCCGATAAATTCGGTAAGTGTTAGATGCTGATATGATGTTTGGTTTGTGTTTCCTAACTGCAAATCCTCTCTTTCAAAGACCAACTATATTAACACCTATAACTGAGCTGGAGTTATTTTTTAATTAAGCAGAAACAGACTCAGATGGACATGGTTCAGTCCTGAATATGATCACCAGCAAATTCCAATCACAAGTTACTTATGAATTCGCTGGTGTTTCAGCAGGTTGGATGACTGACTGAATCCCTTCCCACACAGGGAGCAGGTGAATGGCCTCTCCCCAGTGTGAATATACCGATGTGCAAGTAGGTGGGATGATTGAGTGAATCCCTTCCCACACTGGGAGCAGGTGAACGGTCTCTCCCCAGTGTGAACTCGTTGGTGTCTCAGCAGATTGGCTGAATGAGTGAATCCCTTCCCACACTGGGAGCAGGTGAATGGCCTCTCCAGAGTGTGAACTCGCTCGTGTGTCCGCAGGGTGTACGAGTGAGCAAATCTCTTCCCACACTGGGAGCAGATGAACGGCTTCTCCCCAGTGTGAACCCGTTGGTGTAATGCTAGGTTGGATGACCGATTGAATTCCAACCCACACTGAGAGCAGGTGAATGGCCTCTCCTGAGTGTGAAGTCGCTGGTGTCTCAGCAGAGTGGATGTGTGAGCAAATCCCTTCCCACACTGAGAGCAGGTGAATGGCCTCTCCCCAGTGTGGCTGCGTCGATGAGTTTCTAGCTGGGATGGGTAATTGAATCCCTTCTCACAGTCCCCACATTTCCACGGCATCTCCCTGTCCTGACTGCAATTATGTTCCGAAAGGCCAGATGATTGGTTGAAATCTTGTCCACACACAGAACACGTGAACGGTTTCCCCCCACTGTGATCGGTGCTTTTTTCTTCCATGTTCAAATTACGATGATGTTCAGGTTACAATAAATTGGCCGTCTCCATCAGATTCTGATATCATTTTCGATTTAAGTTTCCTGACTGCAAATCCTCCTCTTCTAACACCCTGTGAAATTGATTTGAAACAGAATAAAGGGAGTGAGAGAGAAACCACAAAAACACAAAGGCAGGTTGTGAAATTGAGCTGAATGAATCTGGTCATTTGTGGGGCCGGCACTAAGAAAAAGTGACCATGAAAGCTGCTGGATTGTTGTAAAAACCCAACTGGTTCACGAATGTCCTTCAGGGAAGGGAATCTGCCAAAGTTGAGTCCCACTCACTTACCCATCAATCCTGTGCTCATTGACCTACATTGGGCCCTGGTTAAGCAATATCTCAATGGAACATTCCCATCCTTGTTTGCAAATCTTGCTCTATCCTATTTTCAGCTGCACAGATGTTTAAATCTTTAACCACAGATCAAACAGAAACACTTACATTCAGGTCCTCATGAACTGATTGACTGTCAGATTTTGAAGTGAATCTTGGTTGAGTTTTCTGAGGGAGGGAGAGCGAGCGAGAGAGATAAAGAAGGGATTTTATATGTCAATAGCTGGTAGCCCTCACCCTCCATGGGCGTTTTCCATTGTTTTTTGAGAGTCACACCAGCTCCAGAGACATGGAACCCCTCACAGGTAACAGAGCAGAGCACTAAAAGCTCAAAATTGTTGATAAATGCTCAGAGATACTCAGCTGTGAAGCAGTTTCATTGTTTTCAATATTAAAATGTCCCACTGTAGCCTGCAGCTGGAAAGATATCAGCAACTCTGGAGTCGGAGGAAAAGTTTCCGAGTTGAGGAAATATCCGGATGTCACCGTGCAAGTGTCGGTGCGTGATGACATCACAGACAGGAAGTCAGAACATCTGGATCTGTGCACACCACATATTATGGAGTATGTGACGGTCCTTGAGAGAGTGCAGGGGAGACTTACCAAAATAGTTCCAGGAATGAGGGATTTTAGTTGCAATGTTAGGTTGGAGAAACTGCGGTTGTTCTCCTTGGAAGAAAGGAGATTGATTTAGGTACAAGTTTCTGATTGATCTCGGTAAAGTAGTTAAAGAAACGTTGCTCCTTCCAGCTGATTGCAAAAGGATTTCAGGACACAGATTTAAGATTTGGAGCAAGATCTACAGGGTGATATGAGGCAGAAATTTTACAGTGAGTGGTAATGACTTGGAACTCAATGCTTACACTGAAAGTGCAATAATATCCAGGTCCTGATGAATTGAGTGATGATGTAGGAGTTTGATGTCAGGGTTCGCTTGTGTTTCCTGTCTGCAAATCCGCTTCTAATACCCTGAAAATGAAAGTTACAAAAGCCATCTTTGTCAGTCCAAACAAGAAATTCAGGAAAAAAGTAAACCTATTCTTGGTTTGAGTTTGCTTTGCGTAAATCCTCGCTTTCTAACCCCCTGTAAAAGGATTTTCCAAAATTAATCACTGTCAGTCCAGGATAGAAATTCACAACGTTCTCTCCTCCTGCTCCCTGGTCCAGGATGAACGCTCATACTCCCTGCTACACTTTGCCCCTCCATGTCATCAGCAGTCCCTCTATTCGAGGATGATGTTTACTCAGGGTAGGTTGAGAGATTTGACAGGTTCTTCATGTGACTGGACACAGTCGTAGATCTTTAGACACATGGCGGAGAATAGCCCAGGAGGTAGTGAGAACTGAAAAGCAGAACATCTTTCTCTTCTCTTCCTGCTCTGCTTCAACAATAAGACGTTGGGACTCAAAGGCTAATGTAGATTGATGGTTGGCTTCATTCTGAACATAGGGTAACAAATACCTCCCAAAACAATCACCTCCTTCAACACATCCCAAAAGACATGCTTTTAGGTGAGTTGGACATTCTGAATTCTCCCTCTGTGTACCCGAACAGTGCAGAAGGAAGCCATTCGGCCCATTGAGTCTGCACCAACCCTTCGAATGAGCGCTCTACCCATTTACATTCCCTCGTCCACCCGCCTTATCCCCATAACCAAGAACCTAACCTGCACATCCCTGGACATTAAGGAGTAATTAAGCGTGGCCAATCTACGGTAGCACAGTGATTAGCACTGTTGCTTCACAGCGTCAGGGTCCTAGGTTCGATTCTTGGCTCGGGTCACTGTCTGTGCAGAGTGTGAAGATGTGCTGTTAGGTAATTTGGACATTCTGAATTCACGTTCTGTGTACCCCAACAGGCGCTGAAATGTGGTGATAGGGGATTTTCACAGTAACTTCATTGCAGTGTTAATGTATGCCTACGTGTGATGATAAGGATTATTCTTTTTTTTTAAAAAACATTGCCTCCAACAAAGATGGCGGCTCCACATTCGCCCTGGTGAGCTTTACCCCAATAAAGGTGGTCTCCGTTCACCTGGGCCTAACATGAGGATCTGCAGCCCCGCTCAGTACAAACTGGGTCAGGTAAGCTCTTTTCCCAGATTTGCGGCTCACACAACATGTTTATGCCTGCCCACCACGTGCTTCTTCGCTCCCTCCGCCCCGTCAATTGCCTCTTACCGATTTTAGATCTCAACAAGGAGCTGCTGTCCATCGCCATTACCCACACTGCGCATGCTTCAATCAAGCCCAGTCCCGCCCCTCATTCACTCCGATTGGTTGGAGGACCAGCCGCGCTCGGTCGGTCCTCCAGCCCCACCCATGCTCTTCCTATTGGTCTAGAGCTGTCGTCAATCACCCGTGATGTGGAGATGCCGGCGTTGAACTGGGGTGTTTGGACTTTAACCTGGTGTTGTAAGACGTCAATCACCCGGGCATTGTGACGGTTCCAGATGGTGAGAGCGGCCACAAACTCAGACTGACTGGCTGATTGTCCAATAATAACAGTGAGAGTCTCAGTGGGACAATCAGACAATAATAGTGGAGATGGGGCCCAGAGGAGAAACAGCAAAGGATTCACTCAAGTTGAGAGTAAGAAACAGTTCATAAGTTCATAAGATATAGGAGCAGAATTAGGCCATTTGGCCCATTATTATTATAAGTGAGTCTGATCCGCCATTCTATCATGGCTGATATGTTCCTCATCTGTTACCTCATCTGCACAGCAGGAGCTGGATTGCAAAATCAGCTAGAGCATCTCCTCCCTAGAACACATGACCTAGGAGCAGGAGTAGGCAATTTAGCATCCAGAGCCTAAACACCTTCAAAGTGATCATGGCTGATCTCCTCGTGGCCTCAACTCCAATGTTCTGCCCGTTCTCCATAAACCTTCACCCCATTACCAATTAAAAATCTGTCTAACTTCTCCTTAAATTTACTCACTGTCCCTGCATCCACCACACTCTGGGGTAGCGAATTCCACAGATTCACAACCATTTGGGAGAAGTAGTTTCTCCTCAAGTCTGTCTTAAATTTTCTACCTCTTTAATATGGTCTTAAGAAAGCAAAAAGGGAGCATAACAGAGAGGCCACAAAAACAAGTAGACAGGTTGTGACATTGGGCAGAATCGATGGGACCAGCATTAGAAAAGGAGATCATGAAACTGCTGGATTATTGTAAAAACCCAACTGCGATGTTAATATCCTTCAGGGAAAGGTACCTGCCATCAGCTCTGAACCTACACAAGAGTTTGCCAGGACATTAACAGAACCTGTCACACCACCAGCCATAAAGACGAGGGCACCGGTGCAGACAAACACCATCACCTACAAATCCTCTTCCAGTCACACATCATTCTGAGTTGGACATATATCCCTGTTCCTCCATCGTCAGTGAATGGAAATTCTGCAATTCTACCAAAATGTATTTTGGAACACCTTGGTAGCTTGAAACACTCACTGGGTATACTTGTTAATCAAACAATGCTGTATTCTATAGCAATGTTGGAACAACGACTGCTTAACAACCAATTTCTCCTGGAACCTACCTCCCTTTAGTGTCCCGCATTGGAAATTTCCGGACCCAACAAGACCACTGTGGTTTGGACCCGTGGGAAAGACGAGAACGAGGTGACACACTTTAAGAATGAAACATGGGAGGTGGGGGGGGCAGCACGGTGGCACAGTGGTTAGCATTGCTGCTTACAGCACTGAGGACCTGGGTTCGAATCCCGACCCTGGGTCACTGTCAGTGTGGAATTTGCACAGTCACCCCTTGTTTGCATGGGTTTTCACCCCCACAACCCAAAGATGTGCAAGTTAGGTGGATTGACCATGCTAAATGGCCCCTTAATTGGAAGAAAAAATTGGGTACTCGAAATTTATTTTTTAAAAAGAATGAGAGATGGGGAGAACATGAAGGCTAAAATGAGGATAATTTTTTTATCCCGAAGTTAGTGGAATTCATTTCCCAGAGAACAGTGGAGGCTGCGGCATTGAATTTATTTAAGGCACAGATAGACAGATTTTTGATAGACAAGGGAGACAAGGGTTCTGAGTGCAGGGGTTGGTGGTGCAGACAGGCAAGGGGAACTGAGACCACAACCAATTCAGCCCTGATTTTATTGAATGGTGGAACAGGCTTGGAGGGCTGAATGGCCTGTTTCGGCTCCTAAATCATAGTCAAATGGGTTAAACCCAACAGTATCTCCTCCATCTCCACTTCAGCCCAAATTGCTTTGCATCCAATGCCCATTCTAACTGAACCCTGCTCTTATTTGGTCTGCCCAGCTTTTCTGTACCTGTGCATTCAGTCTTTTGGATTAAGAGAAGATGTATTCACACACACAACTGTTTTTTAGGTTGAACTGTGCTCCTTGGGAGAGGTGTACTTTCTCTCTCGCTCTCTTCCGCCGTGCCCCATATCAGTGTGTGCTTTACCAGTGGTCTGTGCTGCCCGTTTGGGAGCATTTCTGCTGATGTGGTGGTGGTGGTGGCTTGAAATCTGGTGGTATTGGTTTCTTGTTGATTATTCATTGGTTTCTATTTTATAACAATAACTTTTATTGTCACAAGTCGGCTTACATTAACTGCAATGAAGTTACTCTGAAAATCCCCAAGTCGCCACATTCCGGCGCCGTTTGGTTTCACTGAGGGAGAATTCAGAATGTCCAGTTTTGGTGTATTGTGGATATTTTTACTGTATTGCTGATTGTTTTGTATTCAGCTCTGTTCTTTTGTAATATGGAGTTGTTCATAAACTAAATATCTGTATTTGCCCATGCAGGGAATTCTGGGTAGCATGGTCCACCATTTAAATGGAAGAAAGGAGAAAGATGATGTGTCAAAATCATAGAAAAGAACAACGATATAAAACACTAAACATAATTCGCTTCCATTCCCCATCAGTATCAGCCGAAATTAATATATTC